>NC_089796.1:5660000-5692500 GCF_040412425.1 Macrobrachium rosenbergii | reverse complement strand
TTCATCTGCAAAGAAAATTAAAAAGTTACTGAATTTTCGCTAATTTTTCTTTTCTGTAAAAGAGAACTAATGTGCAGGCTTTGTATGTCCGTCCGCACTTTTTTCTGTCCAGACTTTTTTCTGCCCGCCCTTAGATCTTAAAAACTACTGAGGCTAAAGGACTGGAAATTGATATGTTGATCATCCACCCTTCAATCATCAAACATACCGAATTGCAGCCCTCTAGCCTCAGTAGTTTTTATTTTATTTAGTGTTAAAGTTAGCGATAATCGTGCTTCTGGCAACGATATTGGCCAGGCCACCACCGGGCCGTGGTTAAAGATTCATGGGGCGCGGTTCATACAGTATTATACCGAGACCACCGAAAGATACATCTATTTTCGGTGACCTTGATTATAAACTGTACAGAAAACTCGACTGGGCCGAAGTTTCACTTGTTTTTATACATACTGATGTAAAACAACAAAACAGCAAAAATCATAAAACAGTTTTAAAAATACTTTTTCGTCACGGGAAAGAATGAACTGAGCTAGTAAAATTAACCTAACCTCTCCTTCTACCGGCTTATTTTTTTTTTCTCTGGGGAAATCATTTCATCAGACCTACAGTGAATAAAAAGAGTTTTCTCTACTTCACAAAAACCTACATCTTATTTTCTCCATCAGCTCCGAAGACGCTGCTCCTTTTTGGTGGATTATTTCTAAAATTATGCATATCAACTTCAAAAACATTCAGACGAATGTAATATTATGCTACATAAACCACCTGAGAGAGAGAGAGAGAGAGAGAGAGAGAGAGAGAGAGAGAGAGAGAGAGAGAGAGAGAGATTCAGACGAATGTAATATTATGCTATATAAACCCACTCTCAGAGAGAGAGAGAGAGAGAGAGAGAGAGAGAGAGAGAGAGAGAGAGAGAGAGAGAGAGAGAGAGAGAGAGATTCAGACGACGGTCATATTATGCTATATAAACTCACCCTTAGAGAGAGAGAGAGAGAGAGAGAGAGAGAGAGAGAGAGAGGTCCAGACCAGGCGAAATGTAATAAAATGCTACGTAAACCACCTCAGGAGAGAGAGAGAGAGAGAGAGAGAGAGAGAGAGAGAGAGAGAGAGAGATCCAGACGAAATGTAATGTAATGCTACATAAACCAACTCTTAGAGAGAGAGAGAGAGAGAGAGAGAGAGAGAGAGAGAGAGAGAGAGAGAGAGCAATGTCAGCGGAAATCAGGCCGCCGTGTCAAGATTACAGAGGCCACGGGTGGATGGAAGGGTTAGGGAAATTTGATTTCTGTTCATTCCTCCCCAATTCCCCTCCCGGACCCGGGAAGTTAATCTGCCTTTTCCTCGACTCTCGAAGGATGTTTTTACGAAGGAATCGATCCGCAGAGGATTCCTTCCAGCCAAAAGGCATCTCGTTGTTTGTCGACAGAGCTGGAAGCCTATTTTCCCCCGAAGGAAACTCGAGCGACAGGTTCGCAAATTGAAAAGCAACTCGGTTTTATAGGAACCACGAAATTACAGCAGTAATGCTTCTGTGAAATGTTTATTAGTTTCGAGATTGCATTTCGGTATACCTTTATGGTGAAAAATTCCATCACGTGAGCAAATAGGACTGACAGTAGTTATTTATAACAATTGTCATTGATATAACTACTGTCATAATATGCTCATAACTACTGTCATATTATGCTCATAACTACTGTCATATCACGTTCATTACTGCTGTCATTTTATGCTCATAACTACTGTCATATCACGCTCATAACTACTGTCACATCACGGTCATTACTGCTGTCATATTATGGTCATAACTACTGTCATATTATTCTCATAACTACTGCCATATCAAGGTCATTACTGCTGTCATATTATTCTCATAACTACTGTCATATTATGCTCATAACTACTGTCATATACTCATCACTAATGTCATGCTATTCTCATAGCTACTGTCATATTCTCATAACTACTGTCATAATATCCTCGTAACTACTATCATATTATGCTTACAACTACTGTCATATCATGTTCATAACTACTGTCAGTCATATCATGCTCACTTTTGTAGATGCAACTCAACAATACAAAAAAATATTTCGCAGACAACTCACAAAAAAATGGCCATCAACACTCAATGGGGAAACATTGACAGAAACAGTAAGACAACATTAAGAATGGAAATGAACGGCAAACAACATCAGAAGGGGAAAGGAAAGACATTAAAGACAGGGTGAATTCAAAGCCTTGAGTTTTTGTGAATGTGGAGAGAAGCTGCCACATGACGAGGTTAAAAGTCATACGTTTGGTTATACTGATGGAATCTTTCAAAAATGGGAATTTAGCAAAATTCAGAAGAAGAAGAAAGGCTGCGACAACAAAGAGTACGTATAACAAATGATAAAAATAATAAAAGTAAAACTTCGAGGGGAGGAGGAGGAGAAGAAGAAGAAAAAGAAGAAGAAGAAGAAGAAGGAGGAGGAGGAGGAGGAGGAGGAGGAGGAGGAGGAGGAGGAGGAGGAGGAGGAGGAGGAGGAGGAAGAAGAGGAAGAAGAAGAAGAAGAAGAAGGAGGGGGAAGAAGAAGAAGAAGAAGAAGAAGAAGAAGAAGGAGGAGGAAGAGGAGGAGGAGGAGGAGGAGGAGGAGGAGGAGGAGGAGGAGGAGGAGGAGGAGAAGAAGAAGAAGAAGAAGAAGAAGAAGAAGAAGAAGAAGGAGGAGGGGAGGAGGAGGGAGAAGAGGAAGAAGAAGAAGAAGAAGAAGAAGAAGGAAGAGGAGGAGAAGAAGAAGAAGAAGAAGAAGAAGAAGAAGAAGAAGAAGAAGAGGAGAAGAAGAGAAGAAGAAGAAGAAGAAGAAGAAGAAGAAGAAGAAGAAGAAAGAAGAAGAAGAAGAAGGAGGAGGAGGAGGAGGAGGAGGAGGAGGAGGAGGAGGAGGAGGAGAAGAAGAAGAAGAAGAAGAAGAAGAAGAAGAAGAAGAAGAAGAAGGAGGAAGAGGAGGAGGAGAAGAAGAAGAAGAAGAAGAAGAAGAAGAAGAAGAAGAAGGAGGAGGAGGAGGAGGAGGAGGAGGAGGAGAAGAAGAAGAAGAAGAAGAAGAAGAAGAGGAGGAGGAGGAGGAGGAGGAGAAGAAGAAGAAGAAGAAGAAGAAGAAGAAGAAGAAGAAGAAGAAGAAGGAGGGGGAGGAGGAGGGAGAAGAGGAAGAAGAAGAAAAGCAG
This sequence comes from Macrobrachium rosenbergii, assembly GCF_040412425.1. Classification (NCBI taxonomy): domain Eukaryota; kingdom Metazoa; phylum Arthropoda; class Malacostraca; order Decapoda; family Palaemonidae; genus Macrobrachium; species Macrobrachium rosenbergii. The sequence goes on along the minus strand of NC_089796.1, from coordinate 5,689,299 downwards.
GAGGAGCAGGAGGAGGAGGAAGAGAAGAAGACGAAGGAATACGAGGAGGAGGCGGGGGGAGGAGGAGGAGGAGGATGGAGAAGAAGAAGAAGAAAAAGCAGGAGGAGGAGGAGGAGGAGGAGGAGGAGAAGAAGAAGAAGGAGAAGAAGAAGAATGAGTACGAGGAGGAGGAGGAGGAGACGAGGATGAGGAGGAGGAGGAGGAAGAGAAGAAGAATAAAAAAGAAGAAGAAGGAGGAGGAGGAGGAGGAGGTGGAAAAGGAGGAGGAAGAGGAGGAGAAGAAAGAGAAGAAGAAGAAGAAGAGGGAGGAGGAAGAGGTGGAAGAGGAGGAGGAAGAGGAGGAGAAGAAGAAGAAGAAGAAGAAGGAGGAGGAGGAGGAGGAGGAGGAGGAGGAGGAGGAGGAGGAGGAGGAGGAGGAGGAGGAAGCACTCGAGAGGGTGGAAGCCAGACGAACGCAGCAGGAGTCTGTGGACAACAGAACAGGCGTCCTGGAAGGACACGACTGAAAGGGAGAGTTAATGGATGGGTGAAAGATAACAATGGCGGACGCAGGCGACTCACTTATATGGCGAATCACTAGGGCAACGCCCCCCATCCACCTACACCCTTAATAATTAAGGACAACAATAGGGAATGAGGTGATAGAATAGCAAGTTTGTCTATTGTTCTCAGGCGAGTGAGCCCGATTTGTTTACCTGGAAGTAGTTCACCAATTTTCCATGAATTAACTGAACCGTTTGGTTTTCTTGGCCTAGTATTATTATTATTATTATTATTATTATTATTATTATTATTATTATTATTATCATTATTATTAAAGTAGGTTTAAAACGTCTAATAAGTCTGCTTTTTACACGGCAATTTTTTCCAAGTAAAACCTTTAATTTAAGATATATTCTTTGAGTTCACGGATTGGAAACCACGCTATGCTGTCCGCTGGTATAATGGTTAGTATCGTGGCATACCACTCAGGTATCGCGGGTTCGAGTCTCTCCCAGGGCGATGAAAAATCACTGGCCCTGTAACACGATCAGTTACTGCTGCAGTGTGGGGTCTGCGGTGGGAGGTTGAAACCAACATTCTTTGGAGGCTTGAATTTCCAGTCAATGGAAATAATGATGATAATGTGAAAAACTTACGTATTTTCTTTCATAACAAACAGGAGAGCCTCCTGAAGACGAGAAGGGCTTCGCTAGTCTCGTCTAATACGTGACACTGCATATATTTTGACCTCCACTAATCTTAAGTTAAAGATGAAAGGTTAATCAGTGTTTCAGGTTTCAAATAACCTACTGAAGTTAGTTACGTAAACTCGTTATTCTGTCGACCGACATTAAAGAGTTAAAAAGTATGCATTGTTTTAGAGTTAAGTCTCCATTTTCTCACTTTTCCGATTTACTGAAAGCCTTGATTCCACAAGGAAAATAGAAGCAGAAGCTCTTCTGTTCTCATCAGGAACCCACGCACTTGAAAAAGAGTAAAGGTTACTTTCAACCCTCCCACGCTGATCGAATGGGCTGGTTTTGAAAACAGCGGCTTAAGGATACTTTCCAAGTCTTGCGTCGATTTTCAATTATTTTTTCGGGTGGGGGGAAGCTGGAGGGTTTTGGGGAGAGAGAGAGAGAGAGAGAGAGAGAGAGAGAGAGAGAGAGAGAGAGAGAGAGAGAGAGAGAGAGAGAGAGAGAGAGAGAAGCAACGTAGGTCTTGGCAACTTTGTTTCCCTTGGCCCTAGAAAGGGAACGTCAATCTTTTCCCAATATCTCTCAATCTCTTCCCTACGCTTTCTCGTGTCTGGTGAACTTTGACAGTTTACGAAGTCGGGTCCGTAACTATGTAGTTTGCGAGAGAGCGGCAGATGTCGATTTTTTAGTTTTCTGTAAAAGAAAACTATTGTGCCGGCTTCTTCGTCCGGCCGTCTGCCCTCAGATCTTAAAAACTACAGAGGCTAGAGGGCTGCAAATTTGTATGTTGATCATCCACCCTTCAATCATCAAACACAACAAATTGCAGCCCTCTAGCCTTGGTAGTTTTTTATTTTATTTCAGGTTAAAATCAGCCATAATCGTACTTCTGGCAGCGCTATAGGTGCCAACAACATAGACCACCACCGGACCGTGGCTGAGTTTCACGGGCCGCGGCTAAGAGTTTTATGGGCCGTGGCTGAGGACACCACCGGACAGAAAACTCGATTGCGCCGAAGAAACTTTGTCGTATTTTTTATTTGTTTTTGGATGAAGGGGAACTCACGGCAATCGTTCAATTCTGCATCGCATAGAAGGCAAAGTTGCCACAGCAAAAGATTGATTTATCTCTTAAATCTCTTCTGAACATAACAATCTTTGCCGACTGTCTTCCTTATATATATATATATATATATATATATATATATATATATATATATATATATATATATATATATATATATATATATATATATATATATATGTGTGTAAACAAAAAAAATATATATATATATATTATTATATATATATATCCTTTATTACAGAAAATTATTATTATTATTATTATTATTATTATTATTATTATTATTATTATTATTATTATGCAGAAGATGAACCCTATTCATATGGAACAAGCCCACCAAAGGGACCATTGACTTGAAATTCAAGCTTCCAAAGAATATGGCTTTCATTTGAAAGAAGTAACAGAAGATAATGGAGAACACAGGAAGAGATCAATTATTAGAAAAAAACAGATAAATTAACAAATAAATAAATAAAATGATAAAAATTGTCCAGTCCACAGTACATATAGTGTAAACACTTTATAAAACCTAGATGCTGTTTATTGACTAAAGAAAAGATTATGCTTCTGAAAGCAGTAGTTCAAGCAACAAGTTATCACGTCTCAGACACTCGCGAGAGATAACACGTCTTCTCTCCATTATAGATTATATATATCTCCACTGCGGAGGAGACGTGATGTCTAGAAACCGCCAGTGAATGATACCCTGTTCCTCACACTTGTATGATTTTAGTTTTCTGTGAAAGAAAACTATTGCGGTGGCTATTTGTCTGTCCGTCTGCACTTTTTCTGTCCGCCCTCGGATCTTAAAAACTACTGGGGCTAGAGGGCTGCAAATTGCTATGTTGATCATCCACCCTCCCATCATCAAACATGCCAAATTGCAGCGCTTTTGCCTCAGTAGTTTTTCTTTTATTTTAAGTTAAAGTCAGCCATGATCGTGCGTCTGGCACCGCTATGGGTACCAACAACACACGCCACCACCGAGCTGTGGCTGAAAGTTTCATGGGGCACGGCTGAGAGTTTCATGGGCCGCGGCTGAGAGTTTCAGAGGCTGTGGCTGAGAGTTTCATGGGCCGCTGCTGAAAGTTTCATGGGCCGCGGCTGAGACTTTCATGGCCGTGGCTAAGAGTTTCATGGGCCGCGGCTGAAAGTTTCATGGGCCGCGGCTGAGAGTTTCATGCGCTGTGGCTGAAAGTTTCATGGGCCACGGCTGAGAGTTTCATGCGCTGTGGCTGAAAGTTTCAAGGGCCGCGGCTGAGAATTTCATGGGCCATGGCTGTAAAGAAAACTTAGTTGCGCCGAAGAAACTTCGGCGCAGTTTTCACCTGTTATATTCATACATTTCAAAACTGAGCATCTGACGCCATGAAGTGACGTCACTCATAGGGTACGTACCCAGGGGATAATTGTTTGCGAGTCTGTCCTAATCCCAGGAGGCAGGATATTACATTGTAAAGGTCAATTTAGCACATTATTAAAACTGAGTAATAACTTAATGACAGTAATTTAGCAGTTACACGACAGGAAATTAACCCAGATGTTAGCTTTCCAGACCCGTAAGCTGCCCGGTCGAGATCCTGGAATTTCCAGATGCTTAATTATTATTATTATTATTATTATTATTATTATTATTATTATTGCTGTAATGTAATAAAAAGCGCTGGGTCCTGTGAGGTCATTCAATTCTGAAAGGAAATTTAGTTACACTACGAAACAGTTGTTAGGAAGGGTTGAGGAAAGTAAGGTGGATGAAAGAGAACATGAACGGAGGTACAGTTAAAGGAATGACACGGGTTGAATCTAGTTACCGAAGGGACCCAGCAGAAACAGTTGTGCATTACATGAGGTGCACTGAAGGCTCTAACCCCCTACGGAGTATTATTATTATTATATTATTACTATTATTATTATTATTAGATATGACAGAAGCATGTGAATAAAATAAGTATTATTATTATTATTATTATTATTATTATTATTATTATTATTATTATTATTATTATTGAAAGAAACTGGAAAAAATATAAAAATATCTATAAATTATAAAATGATTTTCAACAATTTAAAACGATACACAAACAAACCCCATTTTTATACTTTATCCAGCCCGGGATCATCCCTAAATGCATTTTCCAGAAAGGTACGTAACGTCTCTAAGGGTTTTAACTTGCCGTCTCGAACCTCTCTTGCATTACCGTAAATTTTTGAGGCTATGGGAACACGAGTAATTAAAGGAAATAAATGTTTTAATATAAATGAAACAATTTTAATGTAAATGAAACCATTAAAAAACACAAATAAATCAATATCCCTCAATATTTTCCTAACAAAGAGCGATCCTGCGACCTGATGATAAATAAAGGAAACAAAGGTTTTAATAGGAATAAAAAATATTTAAACAAATAAATAAACATTTTTCTAACAAAGAACGATCCCGTGACCGGATGATAATTAAAGGAAATAAATGTTTTAATGTACATAATTTTTTTTAGAAACACAAATAAATATCCCTAAACATTTTTTCTTACAATGAACGATCCCATGACCAGATAATTACAGGAAATAAATGTTTTAATGTGTGTGTATATATATATATATATATATATATATATATATATATATATATATATATATATATATATATATGTATTTATTAGAAAACACAAATAAATATCCCTAAACATTTTCCTTATAAAGAACGATCCCGCGACAAGATGACAATTAAAGGAAAGAAGTGTTTTAAAGTAAACAATTTTTTAAACAAATAAATATCCCCAAACATTTTTCTTACGAAGAACGATCCCGTGGCCGGGTGATAAAGGAAATAAATGTTTTAATGTAAATAAATCTTTTTTAAAGAAAACACAAGTAAATAACCCTAAACAATTCCGTTACAAAGAACGATCCCGTGACGAAGCCAAACGCGCCAAAGCTTCGCTCAAGCCTTGGATAGTGACAAAGCGACCTCCGATACATTATTCACTATCGGACAAAGTGACAGTGACAAAGACAGCCCTTCTGTAGCTTTTTAAGATGGGGGTCACCGACAGGAAGCCTATTTAACTTTTATCGCAGCAGGGCTGAAAATATAAGCCTCGGAAGAGAGGAAGAAGAAGAAGAAAAAAAATATAACAAGAATGAGAGAAAAGATCAACTAATACATTCAATATGTTTATTCAGTTATTTTGTTCATGAAATTTACGCAACTTCTGCATTGTAATATATGTGAATGTTTACCAAGAGTCAGTGAAATGTATAATAAAAAAAAATTTACGAAATAATGCAGAATGAATTTTTTCTTTAGTCAGGTGCAATGGCGCAATGTCGTTCGGACAGGTAGATCTGTCGTATTAATTTCTGTCTCGTTCATCCAAAAGGACATTATTAACATATCAAATTAGAACATTAACACATCATGGCCCACCCAAAAGGTATCTGGAAGGCTTTAGGTAGTACTAATGAACACAAGTCCCGATTATTAATTATTATACATTCCCCGTAGGGGGGGGGCAGGTAGTACCGTCAGTGCACCTCACGCGGTGCACTGTAGGCATCACTTAAGGTTCTTTACAGAGTCCCTTCGGCCCCTAGCTGCAACTCCCATCATTCCTTTTACTTGTACCTCCTTTCATATTCTCTTTCTTCCATCTTGCTGTCTACCCCTTCCTAACAACTGTTTCATAGTGCAACTGCTATCAGGTTTTCCTCCTGTTACACCTTTTCACTCTCAATTTCTGTTTCAGCGCTGAATGACCTCATACGTCCCAGCGCTTGGGTTTCGGCCTGAAATTTTACATTCCATTCCACTCCATTTGTAATTATTATCCACTTGAATGAAAGCAGGAACTCGGTAACCTCATATAAGAAGGTAAGAGTTTTTTTTTTTATCATGACTGAAGTACCTGTCCTGCCAACGATGATGATGATAATATTCAAGTCCCTTTTCCACTGAATCCGACTGAACAGTCTCCCTGAGTTCAAGCGAAGTTGCAATGCATTGCTACCCTAATATAATTCTCCTTGTATTTTAATACATTTTTATCTATTTATTAATTTATTAACTGATTTTTTCTTTTTAATAAGTGAGGTCTAATCTTTCCGGGTTTGCCTTTACTTCCCCTTAATTCTTCCTAATGAACTTCGTATTCTTTAGGAGTTTGAATGTCAAATTAATGGCCCCTGTGGTGGGCTTGTTCCATATGAATAGGGTTCATCTTCTGGGTAATGGTAATAATTATATGATATAGCAAGAATTTTGTTTATTATTATTATTATTATTATTATTATTATTATTATTATTATTATTATTATTGGTTTTATCATTCCCTTTGATGCCGATTTTATTAGTGACGCTGTAAATCACCTTTCATCGGACGGAACTGAATCAAATCGTTGCCCTCATTCGTCTCGCAACTTCAAAGGCAGATCGTTACGACGTAGTCTTCGCAGGTGTAATGGCATCTACAGTGAAGTCCCTCTAGAGGAAAAGTAAAAAAAAATTAATTCCTTTAACGCTAAACCTATCACGTAGTTCCGGGAAGAGGCGAAATCTAAATTCTCAAAACAGTGGAGAGGGGAGAGAAGTCATTATCGTCGATGTCGACGCGGATGAGACGAAAGAGGAGGATGAGGATAGTGAAATGGAACGGGTATAGACGAAGAGAAGAGGATGAGAAAGTGAAGGAATAAGAGTAAACGGTTCGGTTGCCTTTTAAGTGAATTACAGGAGATCTATGGCATTTTCTTGAACGAGTTAAACACATATGTAACTTCAGCAAAAAGAATGAAATAAATTGGAACTCGAGGAAATCAAAATTGGCATGAGATTCTGTTTAAATTACGCAGGTCCGCACATGCAAAAAATGTCAAATTTTTCAACGTTACGATATTAGTTGTCTATGGCTCCAAATTAAAGATTAGTGTTCTTTATGTACTCTGATGATGGAGATTTAGTCATAAAATCAAATGAAAGGGAATTGGAGGAAATCAAAATTAGCATGTTCTCGTGTGCAAAAAAAAAAAAAAATAAAAATTTTTGAAAAAGTCACGAACTATTCATAAAACAATTACTTTCTATAAAAAAAAGTAGTATCATTACATTCCCACGGCGATGTAACGTAGCGTCTCTGACGAGTTCAAAGGTAACGCAAGGAGAAAATCTTGGAAGAGAAAAGGAAAAATAAGTATTGAGAAAATAAAATGAGCTCCACGTACTTAACAGAAATAAACACCTCAGAGTAATACGGCTTAGAGGTAACTTTTTTTTTTTATTACCACGCCCCCTCTGAGAGTTGGTCCTTCCCTGCACGCCCCCCTTGCATCTGTGAGTAAAATTCCTTCCCAGATTTCAAGGAAAATGAAAAATAAAGAGAAAGAGAAGGGGTGTTTTTATTTTAAGCCCAACGAGACCAACCAGAGTAGTAGACTATAGGAAACTAGCATCATAAGGCTATGATACTTCTGTAGTTTTTCATAAACTTCTGAATATTAGTTCCTCAATCTTGTTAAGAGAATAATGAGAATAATAATTATAATTAGAGAATTTTTATTTTTTCCCAGGGCTTGCACCCGTCTCCCCACCCCAGGTTGAGAACCACTGCTTTAGATAAAAAGTATATGAACTTTTCAAGGCAAATTTCCCTTTATATATTTTCAAGTTTCCCTGTATCAGCATTCAAATGTGTGTGCAGGCATACATGTCAAATTTTGACATACTGGGCCAGTTAATTAGAGTTAGTTAATATAGAATTTATCAACATTTCATATCTGGATTACATTACATTTTCATGTATGTGATTTACGCCATGATTCTGCATCTGTGATGGAATCATAGAATCTATTTATTCAGCAAAAACGTTTTGCGAAACAACATTGATACAAATCACGACCTTCCTTTCTGGTTGATTTTGACATAAACGATATATTTCGACATCAAACGTTTGTGTTTGCTTTTGAGTCCCTGTTATGCAACCGCTCTTGTGTATTTGCTGTTCGCTAGATTTCAGTTTTAATTCCTAACGTTTTCTCGTTCCAAAAACCTGGAATGTCTAGAAGTGAAAAACATTAAATGTTATTCCGTAAAGACAGAGATTTGTGGGCGTGAGCTTTCCTTGAAAATACAGTCATTTAAGATAAATGAATCTGTTCAGGTACCTGACTGCCATTAGAGTAAGTAGTATGATTTATACGCATTTAGGAACACACTACCTATAATACTAATTTCAGTGATATTATATGGAACTGTGATTAAGTATACATGTGTATATATATATTTATATATATATATTTATATATATATAATTCATTAATATCATTGAAATTGGTACACACACACACATATATATATATGTGTAATGTATATGTATGTATGTATGTGTATATACTGTATATGTGTGCATGTGTGTGTAATGCATACGTATGTATATATATAGATATATATAGTATATATACATATATACATGTATACTTTATCATAATTCCATATATCATTGAAATTGGTATTGTAACGAATGTGTTCCTGAATGCGTATAAATATATGTATAAACACACCCAAGAGTACATGGGTGTTTAGGTGTGAGTGTGTTTGTGTGTGTACAATGACAGCATAAAAATCTCATTATTTTAGCTAACGTTTGACATGACAGTTTAGACCAAGACAAGAAAAGCATTTTATTCTAATGAGTTGTTCTTGGATTGCTCTACTTGAAAATTCATCAGAAGTGAGAGTCTCTTTAATCTGAATATGTCAAACTGACCGGAGTTACGCAATGTAGTTTTGTAATCAGACAAAAGCAATTATTTAGTTACTGCTCTCTAAAAGAATTAGGTTAGATTTTCCTGAAACACACTGTATTTAGATGTTTTCTCTCTTATTGACCGTGCATTTGAATGTCAATATGGTCCTTAAAGATAAAAAGGAATATGATCTCATTAGTGTAAATAACGACTCACGTCCATTTCAAAAACTTGGAATTTTTGTTTTTGTTTTTATTTACATTCAGCATCCACACTTCACTTCTATAAAAGGGAGTTGGTTCAACAATCCCTACGTATATTCCCACCCTGGATTCCTTATAAAATGATTTAATTCCCAATCTTTTGCACATAATTTGTTACCTTTCTTGCTATACCTATTTTGTGACTCGCTTCATTATTTATCCTATCAACATTATATATATATATATATATATATATATATATATAGTATGAATATGTAACAAAATGAAAGTAATGGCTTTAAATGAACTATTACTGTGATAAATATTACTTGTCAGTGAAGAATGCTACGTGTGAGATCATAAATATCTTTCTACAATTTCTCCAAAGCGTTAGTACAGGTCTCTTGACCTCGTTCCCCTTATTATCTTTTTCTATCTATATAACCACCCTTCCCTGTTCCATAGGACATCTATGCAATCTCTCGAAGATGTATAATACCTTCCTTTTTTTATATGTACCTCAGTGAAGTCGCAATAGATCCAATTAGATGAAAAGGTTTGTAAGGCCGTTGATGTTTCACGATCTTACGTCCATTTCCGAGTCTCAACGCTCGTTCCCATTTGTAAAAGTTGTCGTCTACTGGACGAATGATTTTGGAAAAGTACGAAATGATGTGAACAAATATTAAATCTCCTTCTCTCATTCTCTTTCATCTGTGCCCATCTACCATCGGTATTTTGCCTTACATATTGAGGTTATCCATCGGACGAATAGTTTGGAAACGGACGCACAGATACGAAACGGAATTAATAGGGATCTTGACGAGTGGGATTCCATATTTCGTAACAAATGTTTACATTCATTATCAAAGAATGGAAACGTCAATTGGAGCAGACAGGTATTGGTCTGCTCTTCCGCCCGCCCCACCGCCCCCGATCGTTTTTCTAGACAAATCCTTTCAATGGCTATCATATGTAAGAATCACTTTGGAATTGATCCCATTCTGTTAATTGTCTGGACAGAATGATGTCCTTCCGGCCGTATTGTGTATCAGTAACGGGAATGTCCCATAGAAAGCCTCGTATTCAATGTTCACTGAATAGGCTTTAAATTGAGTGTTGGTCGTTGGGTCATCAAACGTTTTCAATTTACGAAATTTTTTCACTTTACGAAACGTTTTCAGTTTACGAAACGTTTTAAATTTACAAAACGTTTCCAATTTACAAAAGTTTTCAATTTACGAAACGTTTGCAATTAACAAAACGTTTTCAATTTACGAAACGTTTTCAATTTACAAGATTTTCAATTTACGAGACGTTTTCAATTTACCAAACGTTTTCAATTCACGAAATGTTTTCAATTTACGAAGCGTTTTCAATTCCGAAACGTTTTCAATTCAAGAAATTTTCTCAATTTCCGAAACGGTCTCAATTTACGAAACGTTGTCAATTTACAAAACGTTTTTTTCAAGGACGAAAGTCCAGTGAAGTGTCGTTATCTAGATTAGTTCTAATCCAGATTACTTTTACATTTGAACAAAGTACTTCCCCTGGGGGATGCCGTGAGGCAAATCATTATTCTACATACCTTAACACTAGTTAATGTTTTAACACTTAATGACTCTTATCTATGTATTCATAGGAAGACTTTAAAGTGTATTCTCCTAATATAAATGTTTTTAATTTATGAAACGTCTTCAATTCACGAAATGTTTTCAATTTACGAAGCGTTTTCAATTCCGAAACGTTTTCAACTCAAAAAATTTTTTCAATTTCCGAAACGATCTCAATTTACGAAACGTTGTCAATTTACGAAACGTTTTTTCAAGGACGAAAGTCCAGTGAAGTGTCGTTATCTAAATTAGTTCTAATCCAGATTACTTTTACATTTGATCAAAGTACTTCCCTGGGGGATGCTGTGAGGCAAATCATTATCCTACATACCTTAACACTACTAGTTAATGTTTTAACACTTAATGACTCTTATCTATGTATTGATAGGAAGACTTTAAAGTGTATTCTCCTAATATAAGTGACAAGAATATATTGGAATTTAAGTGAAAATTATTACTCAATGCTTAATAATATAAAAAAAATTTTAACTAAAGTTTCTATTTTCATATTATATATAAAAAAAGTTCTTATTAATAACTGTAAAATACTTGTGGATACCTGGCCATTCGAGGTCTGTCATATGCAAGAATATTGAAGACCAAACAAATGCTAAATGAAAGAGAGAGAGAGAGAGAGAGAGAGAGAGAGAGAGAGAGAGAGAGAGAGAGAGAGAGAGAGAGAGAGAGAGAGATCGACCACTCTAAGAATCTTAAGCAGTGACAACTGAAAGGGTTCTGTCTCTAATCTATACAGATAATTTCTATTTTTCCCCATTATTATTATTATTATTATTATTATTATTATTATTATTATTATTATTATTATTATTATTATTATTATTATTATTATCATCAGAACGTTTTAAACTCGAGTTTTCTGCTTCTGTACATCTCGCGAGTCAAAATATTCATCACCTCCTCGCCTTTCAAGTCCTGTGATGATTTTGGTGCGTGCTAAAACGACCTTGTATAACCCTCTAATGGACTTGGCCCTCAAGCAATTTAGTTCGAAATGCAGTTTTGCGAAGGAGTCTTCTTCCTCCGGGCCCTTGATCTTTGGAGAAGTCGAGATCTTTCAACTTTCTCCACGTGATTTCTCCGTCACACGATCAGCGTTCGTTTTAACATCAACCCTTCCCCCTTCTCCACCCACCCCCTCAACCAACCACTCCCCCTGCCTGAGGATACTATCCTCCCGAGAAAAAGATATTTCATTGAATAAATGAATAAATAATTCTTCAGACGATTTATCTAATTTTGAGTGATGGAATGGAATGGAATATAGAGTTTAGGCCAAAGGCCAAGCGCTGGGACCTATGAGGTCATTCAGCGCTGAAATGGAAACTGAGAGCAGGTAGGTTTGAAAGGTGAAACAGGAGGGAAACCTCGCAGTTTCACTATGAAACAAATGTTAGGAATGGGTGGACAGTAAGAAGGAAGAAAGAGAAGATGACTGGAGGTTCAGTAAAAGGAATGAAATGGGTTGCAGCTAAGGGCCGAAGGGACGCGAGAAAGAACCTTTCGTAATGCCTACAGTGCACCCCGTGAGGTGCACTGACGGCGCTACCCCTCTACGGAGCGTTTTGAATGATTTTCATTGTTCCTTTTTTATTTTGAGTTTTTAAATCAACCCACCCCATCCCCAACTGTCTAAGGGTATTAGCCTTCCAAGAGAAAGAGAATTTATCAACTAAATAAATAAGTCTCCGAACGATTTATCTCATTTTGAGCGCTTTTCATTTTTCGTTTTTTGTTTTGACTTTTGAAATCAACCTCCACCCCCCACCCCCAACAGCCTAAGGGCACAAGTCTCCCGAAAGAAAGATATTTCATCAGCTAAATAAGTAAATATCCCTTAAAACGATTTATCTCAATTTAAGCGCTTTTCATTTTTCGCTTTTTGTTCTGACTTTTTAAATAAAAGAGTAAGGGATTTTATCAGCTAAATAAATAAGTCTCTGAACGATTTATCTCAGTTTGAGCGCTTTTCATATTTCGTTTTTTATTTTGACTTTTTAAATCAATATCCCCCACCCACAATGCCTCAGGGTACCAGCCTCCCAAGAGAAAGATATTTCACGAGCTATGTAAATAAATATTTTTTAAAACGATTCATCTCATTTTGAGCGATTTTTCATTTTTCCTTTTTCGTTAGGACTTTTTGATTCGTTTCTGATACGATAACGGACGGTTCTAGGCTGGTGTACCAAAGGAGCTCTCGTCTACAGAATAAGGAAACTTTAGGTCTCTTAAATGGAACATATAGGAGCTTACCGATTTCTCGTCGACTGCAGTGGGAGAAGAAATTGTGCAAAGTACATAAGAACGGGAAATGCATTTTTTTTTTAAAGATTTAAGTGGTTTGGTAAAAATAACACTTTGCTGCTCTGTGAACGTGTACTGAAATGATCCAAAATTCGTTGGCCCAGTGGTAAATGACATGCAAGTATGCAAATCATCCTTTGAAAATTTTTCTATTTGAAAAGAAAACTATTGTGCCGACTTTGTCTGTCCGTTCGCACTTTTTTCTGTCCGCCCTCAGATCTTAAAAACTACTGAGGTTAGAGGGCTGCAAATTGGTATGTTGATCATCCACCCTCCAATCATCAAACATTACAAATTGCAGCCCTCTAGCCTCAGTAGTTTTTATTTTATTTAAGGTTAAAATTAACCATAATCGTGCATCTGGCAACGATATAGGCGAGGCCATCACCGGGCCGTGGTTAAAGTTTCACGGGCCGGGGCCCATACAGCATTGTACCGAGACCACAGAAAGACAGATCTATTTACGGTGGCCTTGATTATACGATGTACAGAAAACTCGTTTGCACCGAAGAAACTTCGGCGCATTTTTTCTTGTTTATAATAACTATGAAATGATGAAGTAAATATAAATAGGCTATAAGGAAAATAGGCTCACAGAGAAATGAGCATGAAATAATCAATGCAAAAAACTTCCCTCGTACAAAAAAAGTAATTATAATTTTAGTGGCAAAAAAAGTAATTATAATTTTAGAGACAAAAAAAGTAATTATAATTTTAGTTCAAATCATGTTGTATAACGTGAAGTGCATATCATGTTACGGCTTACAGAACGCTTGATAATATGGAAATAATTATATTCAATGGTTTTGTTTCCATGTTTTTATTACAGTGATGTTTTTATCAGGTATCTACTTTAAAACCTTGAAGCAGGAGCTATGCGACTTTCATTGGAAGTGTTCCACAAGAAAGAATATTAAAGACAAATGCTTGCATTCATTCCAAAAGAGGGACAGAGAGGGAGAGAGAGAGAAAAGTTTTGGACGTCAAAAGAACAGGAAGAAAAACAAATATTTAATAAATATTAGCAACACAAATAAAAAAACTCGTCTTAAATATCGGGCTTGTAGCACAAAAAACTTTACTGTTTCAACACATATAAATTATATATTTCCATCACGAACACTAATTTAAAACAGAGAGAGAGAGAGAGAGAGAGAGAGAGAGAGAGAGAGAGAGAGAGAGAGAGAGAGAGAGAGAGAGAGAGAGAGCGCTCTTTTGATATCGAAATTCAATCAGTATCAAAAATGTCAAATTTCCCGTGTTTTAATAATTTTCTGATAACAGAGTATTTAGATGATTGCACACAAACACACACACACACACACAGAGAGAGAGAGAGAGAGAGAGAGAGAGAGAGAGAGAGAGAGAGAGAGAGAGAGAGAGAGAGAGAGACGAAAGCTCGTTTGATGTCGAAATCAAATCAGCGCTACAAACGACAAAAATCCCAGTGATTTTAATCACAGTCGAATTACATATTTGGTTGAAACCACTTCCACACACACTGTACAGCTCTATGACAGATGCCGAATTAGAATATAAACGAAGTCATGCCTCAAAATTTCACTAACCCTAATGGGGTATACAGTATGCAAATCATCAGCGAATCTATTTCCTTTCATTAACGAAATGTTGACCTGTTGTCAAAGCTGGTATATATATATATATATATATATATATATATATATATATATATATATATATATATATATATATATATATATATATATATATATATATATGTTATTCATTCACGATGCGGACGTCTCTTGTAATATTCACTGGGTTTAAACCCTTTCTATGACTTGAATATAGAATTTTGGCCAAAGGCCAAGCACCGGGACCAGTGAGGTCATTCAGCGCTGAAACAGAGATTGGCAGTAAAAGTTTGAAAGGTGTAACAGGAGGAAGACTTCGTAGTTGCACTATGAATCAGTTGTTAGGAGAGGGTGGAAAGTAAGATGGTTGAACGAGAATATGAAAGGAGGTACAGTAAAGGGAACGAAAGGGGTTGCAGCTAGGGGCCGAAGGCACGTTGCAAAGAACCTCAAGTAATGCCTACAGTACACCGCATGAGGTGCACTGACGGCACTAACCCCCCCTACGGGGTATACCCTTTCTATGGAGTGCCTGGGATTAAGTCGGTGTTATGCCACCACAGGCCTTGCCCTGAAGTGCGAAAAAGGGTATGAGGCCTTTTGTGGACCTCCAGACTGGGACCAGCCAAAAGACATGTTTAGAGAGGATCTGCAAATCTAGATGATGAATTATCTTCCTCAAACAATCAACAGAATAAAACATTATATTTCGAAGTGATGTTTCCGTTTTATAAAAAGACTGTAAAAAAAGAATTCTAGACAAATTCTAGACCAAGAGAAATATCTAGAGAGGATCCACAAATCTAGAGAGGCTCCACAAACATCTCAGAACATGATCGATCATCTTCCTCAAACAATCAGCAGAATGGAACATTGTATTTCGAATTTTTGTTTGAGTCTAATAAACAGATGGTTAAAACTATAAGTCTAGACCAAACACGGGAAACAAAACAAACCTGTTCAATATCTTCAAACACCATTTGACTTTCTGATTGTCTTTGGTGAATGTCAGTGTCGTATTAAAAGACGAGATGACAAATAATGCAAACGACCACAAACTCCCTATTACGTGACTTCGTGGCTCTGTCAACAACAATTTGAAGGCTCCTTCATCTGATTGGATCTCTTACGGATGGATGGATGGATGGAGTCAAGTTGGGAAACAACTGATCAATTTTGCTCATAAGAAACGGGCAGTGAGCTAGATCATCTATCTGTCTATCTGTCTGCCTGAATCTATCTATCTATCTAACTTTCTATAAATTCTTTTCCACTTAAAGTCAATAGTTAAGTTTTTAGGTTTCAGCAATTCATTTAGGTTGCAATCTATCTATCAATCTATCTTTCTATAATTCCTTTTCCACTTAAAGGCAATACTTAAGTTTTTAGTTTTCACCAATTCTTTTAGGATGAGGTTGCAAGCTTCTTGACCCTTTACACACTTTAAATTAGGTCAGTCAAGTCGAAATAGATTTCCCAGGTGTATATTTACAAATATAACTAAATATCTAACTCACTTGACCGTGGGAATAACTTACCTCCATAAGAGAATCAGTTATACTTCCTTTTGGGTGCAAATTATTCTCAAGGTAAAATGAATTAAATATTACGAGGTACTTGTGGATTAATGAGAGTAAGTAAACGAGACACGTGTGATAGGTGACAAAATTTACACACACACACACACACACACACATATATATATATATATATATATATATATATATATATATATATATATATATATATATTATAACATATATAAATACACACACATATATATATATATATATATAAATATATATATACATCCATATACTTATACATACATACATCCATACATGCACACATACATTTAACGTTGAGAGAACGAATAAACCGCTTTAAAACTCGTTTAGAACTTCTGCAATGGATGAGTCATAGTCTTAACAAAACGCTTAAAATTTATTATCAAGTCTACTCTACAATAAGAACCTAAAAGAGAAATGCCCCCAAAATATTTAAATGTTTGTCGAACTTTTGAGGATTAATTGGAATCGGGAAGTCAACCATTATGTTAAAAAAAAAAAAAAAAAAAAAAAAGCATATAGAAAAAATGCTGGAAACGAAATGATAAACAAACCGGAAATCAAAAACGAAAATCTAAACTAAACAAGTACAAAATGTGCCGCACTTTGATGACTGGAGGGTGGATGATAAACATACCAATTTGCAGCCCTCTAGCCTCAGCAGTTTTTAAGATCTGAGGGCGGACAGAAAAATTGTGGACGGACAGACAAAACCCTCTCAGTAAGTTTCTTTTACAGAAAAAAAAAAAACAGCATTTTGAGAAAATGCTGGAAAAGGAATGATAAGCACACCGAAGAACAAAAGCAAAAATCCAAAACAAAAACTAATTTGAAGATCTGTTGACTTTCCAGGTCGGAGATGTGAATAAACAATGACATCATTAATATATTTGTTCACTGTTTTTCAAAACGTCGTTGAAGACGCAACTGAGTATTTTTTTTTTACAGTGATTAGTTTTTTTAAATAAGCTTTTCATTTACATTTTCCAGCAAGGAAACAAATTTGTTTATATACACACATCTCTTATCTACTTATATACTACTACCAATATATATATATATATAAAATATGTATATAAATATATTAATATATATATATATATATATATATATATATATATATATATATATATATATATATATATATATATATATATATATATATTAGTTAGCTAACGTGGAGTTCTTTCATCATTAACTTCGTCCATCTGAAACGAATAAAAACGAACGCAACAGTAAAAGCATTTACAAAACTATAGTGCGCTTTCCCCCATGATGTTGCATAAATATATCCAAAGCACTATAACATTACGGGAATAAAGCAAGTTTTAGAATCGAATGGCATAACGACATACAACTCATTATGAGAACCTGCACCTTCACTCCTTCACAAAAAAAGAAAAATAAAAGTTCTTTAGGTAATTCCTCAGTGTCCTTCAGTGAGATCAGACTTATACAGCACAATATAATCATGGGAATTAAAACATCCTACACCTTTTCCCCTTCGTAAAATAAAAGACTTATGTCAGCAGTACTCAGTGTCCTTCAGTGAGATAAAGATGGCCATTTAATCTAAGGCAATACCAAGCAATAGGACAAAATAATACTTACGTAAGCAATTCCTCAGCGTCCTCCAATGAGGAAAAAGATGGTAATTTAATCTAAGGCAATACCAGGCAACAGGACACACGGAAAAAAGACTCATGTAAGCAATTCCTCAGCTTCCTTCAATGAGATAAAGATGGCAATTTGATCTAAGGCAATACCAGGCAGCAAGACACAAAAAAATACTTATGCAAGCAATTCCTCAGCGTCCTTCAATGAGATAAAGACGGTAGCTTAATCTAAGGCAATACCAGGCAACAGGACACACACAAATACTAATGTAAGTAATTCCTCAGCGTCCTTCAATGAGATAAAGATGGCAATTTAATCTAAGGCAATACCAGGCAGGAGGACACACTAAAAGAAAAAGATTATGTAAGCAATTCCTCAGCATTCTCCAATGAGATAAAGATGGCAACTTAATCTTAGGCAATACCAGGCAACAGGACACACACACACGCACACACTTAATCTAAGGCAATACCAGGCAGCAAGAAAAACACACACACACACACACAGCAATTCCTCAGGTTCTTCAATGCGAAAAACATGGCAACTTAATCTAAGGCAATACCAGGCAACCTGGCAGCAGGCCACAACGGGAAGCCCTGAAACCAAATCGGTTATTGGGACCCTTTTCCTTCATCTCCTCTGGGAAGACTCCACGCCGACTGAATAGGCAATGAAGCCGACAGTTAAAGAGAGCGTTCAACTCGCTCCTCCTCCTCCTCTTCCTCCTCCTCCTTCTTTTAATTCTTCATCCTCAGTATTCTGGATGGACGAGCCAAAAGCGAGAGATGGACGAGTTTTTCTTGTGGATGAAAATTACATCTAAGGCTTTTGCAAGCTGAGGGATTATGAAGAAGGGATGGACGTGTGACGGTCTGACAGCCGATTTTGCAACGTACCGAATGTAAGGCGAGGCTTGAGCACAGGTAGATGTGTGTGTGTGTGTATATATATACATATATATATACATATATATATATATATATATATATATATATATATATATATATATATATATATATATATATATATATATATATATATATATTCATATAAACATCGATATATAAGTATATAAATATGATTATATATATATATATATTCATATATAGCTATGTATATACACAAATATATATAAGTACACACACATATATACATATGTGTGTGTATGTGTATATTTATATGTATATAAATATAAATATATATATATATATATATATATATATATATATATATATATATATATATATATATATATATATATATATATACCTATCTATTTATCTATCTATATATATATATATATATATATATATATATATATATATAGAGAGAGAGAGAGAGAGAGAGAGAGAGAGAGAATAACGTTGATACAAACAATAAAGACACGGATATGAGAAACAAACGAATTATAATTATAAAACCCAGAGAGAGAGAGAGAGAGAGAACAAAGGGGTAAATGCTGCGTTCACTTTTACGGGACCATCGTGATCTACAGGTAAACAATGAACTTGATAAATGAACAATAAAGCAAAATACCGATGAAATCACTTTCAGACCCATGGAATGAAAAGTATGATTATGAACGGAATGGAATGGAATATAGAATTTAGGCCACAGGCCAAATGCTGGAACCTACGAGGTCATTCAGCGCTGAAAGGGAAATTGAGAGTAGAGAGGTTTGAAAGGTTTAACAAGAGGAAAACCTCGCACCTGCACTATGAACCATTTGTTAGCAAGACGGCAGAAAGAGAATATCAATGGAGATACAGTTAAAGAAATGAAAGGGGTTGCGATTAGTATGACTGTGAAGATTTTGATTTAAACTTGGGTCGAGGCAAGGAAAGAGTAGCAATTACGTTAATTAAATCGCCTCAGGAGGTAATTAGTGAGTCAGTTCACTAGGTGACGGTAGTGTCAGAACACAAAGAAGGATGAAATGAGTTTTATAATTGTAATTCGTTCTCGCTTCTCATTGCTGTCTTTCTTATCTGTATTACGTTATTTTCTCTCTCTCTCTCTCTCTGAGTTTTACAATTATAATTCATTCTTGTTTCTCATTTCTGTTCCTTCTCTGTATTGCGTTACCCCGCCCCCCTCCTCTCTCTCTCTCTCTCTCTCTCTCTGAGTTTTATAGTTAAAATTCATCCTTGTTTCTCATTTCTGTCTTTCTTATCTGTACCGAAGTTATTCTCTCTCTCTCTCTCTCTCTCTCTCTCTCTCTCTGAGTTTTATAGTTGTAATTCATTCTTGTTCCTCATGTCTCTGTCTTTCTTATTTGTATCGAAGTTATTCTCTCTCTCTCTCTCTCTCTCTCTCTCGTAATAATTTGTTGGATAGTTTTGGTAATTAACTTCGTGACTGGACACTGATTGATGGATTAGTTGTCAAACGCAACTGGTGCTAGAAATTTCGCATTTTGTGACTAAAACTCTGAGGTCACCCAGCAGACAACACACAAAACAGCTGCAAATTACAAGAGAGAGAGAGAGAGAGAGAGAGAGAGAGAGAGAGAGAGAGAGAGAGAGAGAGAGAGAGAGAGAGAGAGAGAGAGAGAGTGTTTATGATAACAGACGCGCATCGTCAGCAACAGCGTAAAGACTAGCGTTGTCATAACGTATCCAACGTTTCGTAAATTGTCAAAGATTATTGATTGACAGGGACACGATCCATCCCATGAAGTAAGCAAGACCCATCCCCTCTCAGACGAAAAGGTCATCTGTCGATTATCAGGTCAGGAGGAAACCAGTCAATATAAGTAAGAAAACACGACGACACTGACGCATGATGAACAGAACAAACTTAACTTCCTGCAAAAAAGAACTGGACATTACTGCCCTAAAATGGAAAACTGCAGTGTCTGCAAAATTTCCGAAACTGCGATATGCCACCTATTATGCTCGTGAAACGCCAATACACAGTTACTGCAGTTTCAGAATGATTCTTCAATGCTTTCCACGAGTATTTACGGGGTCCCAGTAAGGCAAGGGAGTATCTACCATTTTTCTGTTTTCTGTTTTTGAAGTCTTCCATTTTAGGGCAGATTACATATATATATATATATATATATATATATATATATATATATATATATATATATATATATATATTATATATATATTTTTTTTGTAAGTTGTCAGGTATCTGGTTTTAGATTAATTTACAAGGACTTTGCATTTTTATGTATATTGTGTTTCTTATTTAATGGTTCGGGTAATTATTACAATAATTGTAATGGTCGTGGGGTATGATTATTACCATAATTAAAAGCCAGAATCAAATTCTATTTAGATAACAAAAACGATGCAATCCCGTGGTCCCCAGAGTGAAAGCAGCCCAGTACGGAAAAAGAAAGCGAGAAATAAAGAAATAAACTGCGAGAGAAAAATAACAGCAAAGCAAATGACATAAATAAAGAACATAACTGAATGTTATAAAGCAGAATTGAACATTTTTAAGACCTTTAAAGGCAGATTTCAGAACGCTTCTCAGAGAGCCTTACAACTATATATATATATATATATATATATATATATATATATATATATATATATATACATATATATATATATATATATATATATATATATATATATATATATATATATATATATATATATATATATATATATATATATATATATATATATATATATATATATATATATATATATATATATATATATATATATATCTATACACTCAGTCAGAGAGAGAGAGAGAGAGAGAGAGAGAGAAGAGAGAGAGAGAGAGAGAGAGAGAGATGGAAGGATTTGTGAAGAGCTTAAAATTATAAACTAATGTTCTCCTGTAGTTATAAATGTTACTGTGATGAAAAAATATTGAAAATCGGATGAGAAAGATATGGATTACCCCTGCAGAAAAATAACTTGTTATATAGTTGATGGATACACATATATAAGTATATATATATATATATATATATATATATATATATATATATATATATATATATATATATATATATATATATATATATATATATATATATATATATATATATATATATATATATATATATTATATCCTCATTATCCATCAACTGTAAAACATGCTTTTTTCTTCAGGGATAATCCACATCATTCTCATCCGCTTTCAATATTTTTCATCACGGCAACTTTTATAACTGCAAGAGAACATTATTTAATCTATAATCTTAATCTCTTCACAAATCCTTCCATCTCTCTGACAGCGAGCGTATGAGCTCTTTCATTACCTTAATGATCCTAGGGATCAGGCCTAATCATTAAGACCTTTGACTGGGTTCTCACATTTGACTTTTTTCCTTTCTGCAATGCGAATTTTTCATCAGTGTGCAATGAAGGTGGGATATCATGTCTGCGGTTTTTGTGGGTGGCAGGAAGTGGAGGTATTAACAAGGGGATTGGGTGTCGTATTTTCGTTACAACAAGAACAACAAAAATAATAATAATAATAATAATAATATAATAATAATAATAATAATAATAATAATAATAAAATAATATATCACAAGAACAACAAAAACAACAGCAATAATAATAATAATAATAATAATAATAATAATAATAATAATAATAATAATAATAATAATATAATATTCTATATCATTATTCTTACTAGTAGTAGTAGTAGTAGTAGTAGTACTAGTAGTACTATCATTTCCGCTGGAAACGGAACCAAAGTGAAAAATGATAGGATGTGACTCTTACACACACACACACACACACACTCACATATATATATATATACACATACACACACATATGTATATATATATATATATATATATATATATATATATATATATATATATATATATATATATAAATATTATATACGAATGGATATAATCTTACTCGTATGTGTCTATCTGCTTCTATTTCAGTTTTTATTACTTTACTCCCAAGAAATAAAATGTGTCGATATTACACAAGAGATAAAAATAACAGTATCAAAGCCCATAACTAAAAATCCACTCAAATGCCACAACAAATTAAGCCACATCGAAATAGTGACATTTTCTACCAAGATGAAAAGAAAGTGGAGATCGGAAAAAGCAAAGTCAATTATGAACAAGTAAAAAATGCGCCGAAGTTTCTTCAGCGCTATCGAATTTTCTGTACAGCATATAATCAAGGCCAACGAAAATAGATCTATCTTTCGGTGGTCTCGGTATAATACTGTATGAGCCGCGGCCCACGAAACTTTAACGCGGTCCGGTGGTGGTCTATCTTATATTGCTGCCAGAAGTACGATTATGGCTAACTTTAACCTTAAATAAGATAAAAAAAAAAATACTGTGGCTGGAGGGCTGCAATTTGATATGTTTGATGATTGGAGGGTGGATGATCAACATACCAATTTGCAGCCCTCTAGCCTCAGTAGTTTTTAAGATCTGATGGCGGACAGAAAAACTGCTGAAGAATAAAGTGCGGACGGACAGACAAAGCCGGCACAATAGTTTTCTTTTGCGGAAAACTGAAAATCAAAATCACGGACTAGAGGGCCCTAGTGAGATTAGAAGCACATCAGATCATTTCCAGCGTGTTTTCTTTAACCCCACGTAAGCCTCGAGAAAGATCGGGGCTTTCGCCAGATATCCCAATCAATCGATCAGTCAATCAAGACGTGTTTCTCCAGAGGACACTTCTCCTCGTGAGATTGTATTGGTATCTTGATTGAGCAATGCTATTAGCCCCGAAAGCTTGGTATAATGTGAGCTGAACTTAATGGTTAGGAAGTTGTCACTGTGGCTGACACTCATAAGGTGAGAGAGAGAGAGAGAGAGAGAGAGAGAGAGAGAGAGAGAGAGAGAAAGAGAGAGAATAAAACCTCAACAGACGTCTTCAGAACAAAGAGAGAGAGAGAGAGAGAGAGAGAGAGAGAGGGAGGAGAGTAATCCTCAACAGGCGTCTTCAGAACAGAGAGAGAGAGAGAGAGAGAGAGAGAGAGAGAGAGAGAGAAAGCCTCAACAGACGTCTTCAGAACAACAAAGCCTCAACAGACAGTCTTTCAGAACAGAGAGAGAGAGAGAGAGAGAGAGAGAGAGAGAGAGAGAGAGAGAGAGAGAGAGAACAAAGCCTCAACAGACGTCTTCAGAACAACGAGAGAGAGAGAGAGTAATCCTCAACATGCGTCTTCAGAACCAAGAGAGAGAGAGAGAGAGAGAGAGAGAGAGAGAGAGAGAGAGAGAGAGAACAAATCCTCGATCTTCAGAACCAATTAAGAAAATGGCGGTTGCCATAGCATACCCACCGCTTCACAATACGCCAAGCGTCCTGGCCAAAAGGTCAACGAAAGGTCACCCTTTAGGCGCCACATTTACTGGAGAAGGAAGTCCCAGCGCCTTGCTATACGAGTAGATAAGGTCAAGGGTCACCGACGCTGTTACGAGGCAATCACTCCAGATAAAAGACGAGGGTTAACAGAAAAACGAAACCAATGGTGGCGAATGCCTCCTCACTCCCACGTGATGACGAGACCTTCCATTACTTTAATGAATATCGTAGTTATGGCTCATGTTTTAATGGTGTGATGGTGTATCAAACTAATGCACGGGAAGGTTTTTGAGCTTTTTTTCTTTCCTCTCTTTCGTGTAGGTGTTCTTTTTGGAAGGGATAAAGAATTTTGTAGTGCTGTGAGAGCGTGTTATATGATGGCTGATTGAAAAATGCTGAACGCGCAATAAAAATTCTATTGTGATCATTTTTTCTTAACCTGCCTCCTGCTGGGATGAAAATTTGTCGCTACGTGTTCACAGACACACATAAAATAGTTTTCAGTGAGTCATAACGCAAAAGAAGTGGATAAAGACTTACTTAGGATAATCTGTTGAAAGGTTATGGTAGCTTTAAAATATGCAGCTACGGATACAATTCATATTTTAAAAAATACTCTCAGAACAACATGGATACATTATTATTATTATTGTTATTATTATCATTATTATTATTTTTCTCTATCTCAGTCATCTTATTCAGCTGGGTGGTATTTATAGTGTGGGGTTCCGGGTTGCACCCTGCCTCCTTAGGAGTCCATCACTTTTCTCACTACGTGTGCTGTTTCTAGTAGCACACTCTTCTGCATGAGTCCTGAAGCTACTTCGGCATCTAGTTTTTCCAGGTTCCTTTCCAGTGATCTTGGGATCGTGCCTAGTGTTCCTATGATTATGGGTACAATTTCCACTGGCATATCCCATATCCTTCTTATTTCGAGCTTCAGGTCTTGATACTTATTATTATTATTATTATTATTATTATTATTATTATTATTATTATTAAGAGTGTACCTGTCCCATAGAACATTGTAAACTATATTTGATAGACTGCATCGTATCTACGTGTCAGGTGCATTACATTGCTTTCTTAACCAATAAAATCTCTCTTGGATCCTGGCAACTAACCGAGGTAAGAGCTCTTGTTCTACCTTTTCTAATTCTCTTGGAAGTTCACCATAAATCTGATGTCGTAAAACACTGATCACAGAACTAAAAAAGAGATAATTTTTTACTTCGAGCGACCGAGCAAGACCCACTTGTAATAATTTTCCACATTTATGATGAATGCCAGATATTGCTATCTAAATGATTAATGAACTGAATTGAATATAGAATTTAGGCCAAAGGTCAAGCACTGGGACATATGAAGTCATTCAGCGATGAAACGGAGTTACAGTAAAAGAAACGAAAGGGGTTGCAGCTAGGGGCCGAAGGCACGAAACAAAGAACCTTAAGGAATGCCTACAGTACACCGTACGAGGTGCACTGAAGGCCCTTCCCCCCCTACGAGGACTAAATGATTAATGGATTTGGACTAGCGTCACAAAAGCAATCGTCACTGCTGTTGCCAGAATGTCAAAAGACCCTGGCTCGGGTCTTGAACATATTCTCTTGCAAGAGGCGCATCTATGCTTCCTCCGGAGGATCACAACTGCAAAGAATACATGACAATCGTGCAGATTCTATGCAAGAATCGAACTACTTGCAATAAGAAAGCCTAGCGATCTAAGGTCTCTCTCTCTCTCTCTCTCTCTCTCTCTCTCTCTTTCTACTTTGTAATTTAAATGGGATCGAGGAGTTTTACGAGACTCGATATTTCACAATGTCTGAAGGTGGCAGCATCCTGAACTTAAATTTGCATAAGAACCTAGAAACCGGGGAGGGTTGAAGGGCGGGGTGGGAGGGGGGAGGGGGGGAGGCTGGGGAGGTGTTGGTTAAGCCTGCCCAACTCAGTTAAGGTCCCAAGCCCTGATAAAATATAAAGGGTTGGAGTCAAGAAGGGCTTTCCGTCCGTAAAATATCTGCCAATGCCAACTCTGAACTGAGCCATTCAAGACGGAAACAGATGGCGGAGGCTCATGAAAATCAGCGACCCCGACTAAGGAATAAGCTGGGTAGAAGAAGCAGTTGTTTGTTTTAACCTGACATGTGCTGGAAGGCATCACCTCCCGTGAACCACCGCTGAATTTATCTATTTATTTATTGATTTTTGGCAAGGCCTCAAATAGTGAGGGTCTTAGAAAGTGGCCTCTACACGATTCAAGGTACAGGATGCTAAATGAGATCAACATTTTAAAGGTGAATGTTTCTTGCGATCTTCCATTCAATTTTCTGCAGAATCATGTTATCATAACTGAACTTTACTCTTAAATGCATTTTAATAAATAATCTCGAAAAACCACTTGTAGTTAGCGTGTTTAATTCGGTCATTTTAATTTTGGAAACAAATTATTCTTGAGGAACGTCTGAATGTCTCCCATTCAAGCATATACCAGACACACTAATAAGAACTCTTGGATTTCTATTTTAATTTTTCTGGAGCTAAGATCAAAACTCTATCGCAAAGTTCACATTTTTTTTTAATGCAACAAGACTTAATGTTCAGTAACAAATTTGCTGCTGAATAAAGGAGCAAAGTAATGATGTTCCAGTGTTAATGAAGGATTCAATAATGAGATTCAGTTACAGTGTATGAGCTGAAAGAAGAAGAGGAAGAAGAAGAAGAGAAGAAGAAGAATATATAATATATATATATATATATATATATTTATATATATATATATATATATATATATATATATATATATATATATATATATATATATATATATATATATATATATGTTATATATGTTACGATACTGAGTATGCAGGCTCTACCAGGGGCTGCAAACAAACGGGTTAAAATCATATAAATCTGGAGGCAATTGAGGTGATATGTCTGAGAATATCCACTGGGATCAGAGGCTTAATGAGATTAGGATTTATGGATCCGAGATGCAGATAGTTAATGCTAATGCCATTTTAAAGCAGATAGTTAATGCTAATGCCATCTTAAAGAACAGTGAGGCTGAAAGTCCAATTATATTTTTGAGGAAAGTAAGACAGTTCAAAATGAGGAGACCTAGTTTTTATTTTCTTAGTATGAAGGGATTATGACTTTATGAGAAGTATAGCTTTGAAGGATTTAGACCTGTTTCGAGTTTGCAGGAGTAAAGGACAGTAAAGTAGAAACGGCATTTATTATTAAAGGTTTACTATTTTTATTATTACGAGCTTGTTCCCACGCTACGCGTGCTGGACCCAGGGGCTGCTGTCTCCCCTACCCTCACGAACCCCTACCTACCCCGCCCCCACCCGGGGCGGACAAACCGGTTTTCATGGGGTGGATGGCTGTGTCATGTCTCCCCTACTGTCACCTGGGGGAGGACACACAAGATCAGATCCTCCCGGAATTTATTATTATAGATTATTATTCAGAAGATGAAACCTATTCATATGGAACAAGCCCACAGGAGCCACTGGCTTGAATTTCAAGCTTCCAAAGAGTATGGCGTTCATTCAAAAGAAGAAACGAATACAGAGGATAGTTAATTCCCCGAAGCATCATCGACAGCCCTCTTCTACAAATCAGAATTTTGCTATGGCGGCTTTGTGCTGGAAATGACCTGTGTTGAGAAGAGGGTGCAGAGGACAACAGAGTTCTCTGTATTCAATAAATCATTGAGCCTGAAGACTTCAGGTACAAAAGACTTCAAAAGGAAAAGTGTGGTGTATAGCGACGGGACCACCACATGTACCAACAGCAAAAATTCGGGCACTGAAAACTCAGAGGAAAGGGTTTGTAGGATTGGAAGGAATATTGATGAGAAGCGAAGACAGTTTCATAATTGAAATACAGCGGAGACTCTAAAGTCGACATTCCCGGGAACCATCCAAGAAAAAGATGCATATTGAATAAAACCCACTGAAGGCGGCTCGCTCATGTCATGGAACTGACAAGATTAAAGTCTGGAATTCATAGCGAGCTTTTTTTTTTTTTTTTGATCAGACGAGACGTTAATTGAAAAATGAATCGAAAGATGCATGCAAATGAAATCCGCTGCGACGCGTTAAAAAAAGAGCTTTTTTTTTTCCACTTTCTTTCTTTACTTATGCATCGCATTCTCTTCCGCTCTGCGCTTTTGAAGAATGCGACAGGGGAAGTTCAAGCGAAGCTTTCCTGATGTTGGGAGAGTAATGTGAAATATTTCGCATGCACCGTGCATGCGGTCCACGCATATGCTCTGTGTGTTCAATGCACCGTGCATGCGGTCTACGCATATGCTCTGTGTGTTCAATGCACCGTGCATGCGGTCCACGCATACGCTCTATGTGTATCATGCGAACGGAACGGAATTTTTCCATTTCATATTTCAGCGCTGTTCTTATTATTATCTTAATAATTTACTTTCATTGTTATATATTTATTTATTATTTTGTTGGTTATTTTTGTCTCCTAATAACTCATATCTTCTTTCTGTTACTTTTTTTTTTCAATAAACGCCAAATTCTTTGGAAGCTTAAATTTCAAGTCAGTGGCCTCTGTGAACTTGTTCCAATAGGACAGGGTTGATCTTCAGAACAACAACAATAATAATAATAATAATAATAATAATAATAATAATAATAATAATAATAATAATAATAAGAATAATAAGAAGAAGAAGAAGAAGAAGAAGAAGAAGAAGAAGAAAAAGCATGTTTCATATGAACAGGGTTTATCTTCAGAATAATAATAATAATAATAATAATAATAATAATAATAATAATAATAATAATAATAATAATAATAATAATAAGCATGTTCCATGTGAACAGGGTTTATCTTCAGAATAATAATAATAATAATAATAATAATAATAATAATAATAATAATAATAATAATAATAATTGCACTCACTATTGTAAACACAAAGGTAGTAACATAAACTGACGACTCATCACTAAAAAGTAACCATATAAATTATACAACAAAATTCCTCTCCATTATTTATGCAACCATCATAACAGACTTATCACCACAAAAGGGATATTTCAAAATGTTATAAAAACTCTT
>NC_089796.1:5595000-5655000 GCF_040412425.1 Macrobrachium rosenbergii | reverse complement strand
TTATCTGAACATTTTAAACGAGAAAATGGAATGCAAAAATGCACACCACGCTGCATAAATGTGACGGAATTGCAAGATTCCTCAGGGAGGTATTACCGTCATTTTTCACGGGGCAGATACACTAGAAAGCTAATATTTCATGTCGAAAGCAAACTCTTCAACGCTGACACTTGTGCAACAAAAATATTCATAATCTCTCGACGCGTTTATCATCTCTCTACATCTGTCTTCGTGTAACAGAGTAAATACTCATCAAAAATATTAAATACAAAAAAGATGTTACTAAACAAAGAGCTTGACCGTCAAGCGATGGGGTGAGAGTAAAAAGTTAGCTTAGGTTAGGTTAGGTTGTTAGGTTAGGGTAAGTAAAAACACCATCCGTTGGATGTGACAAAGTACTTGATCTAACATGTTTTATGGTTGCTGTGACAAAGCACTTGTACTGATTTTTATATTGGGGTTGCAGTGACAAAGCAGCTATATATATATATATATATATATATATATATATATATATATATATATATATATATATATATATTTAGGGCTGTGACAAAGCAGTTGATCTATATATGCTTTAGGTTGCTGTGATAAGGCAGTTACACTAATTTCTATACTGGGGTTGTGGTGACAAAACAGCTAGATATAAATCCTTTAGGGTTGCTGTGACAAAGCAGCTGACCTATACATGCTTTAGGGTTGCTGTGACAAAGCAGTTGACCTATATGCTGCATGCTTTAGGGTTGCTGTGACAAAGCAGTTGACCTATATGCTGCATGCTTTAGGGTTGCTGTGACAAAGCAGTTGACCTGCTGCATGCTTTAGGGTTGCTGTGACAAAGCAGTTGACCTATATGCTGCATGCTTTAGGGTTGCTGTGACAAAGCAGTTGACCTATATGCTGCATGCTTTAGGGTTGCTGTGACAAAGCAGTTGACCTATATGCTGCATGCTTTAGGGTTGCTGTGACAAAGCACTTGACCTATATATGCTGCATGCTTTACTGTGACAAAGCAGTTGACCTATATGCTGCATGCTTTAGGGTTGCTGTGACAAAGCAGTTGACCTATACATGCTTTAGGGTTGCTGTGACAAAGCAGTTGACCTATATGCTGCATGCTTTAGGGTTGCTGTGACAAAGCAGTTGACCTATATGCTGCATGCTTTAGGGTTGCTGTGACAAAGCATTTGACCTATACATGCTTTAGGGTTGCTGTGACAAAGCAGTTGACCTATATGCTGCATGCTTTAGGGTTGCTGTGACAAAGCAGCTGACCTGTATATGTTTAGAACTGCTGTGACAAAAGCAATTGACCTATATATGCTTTATGGTTGCTTTGACAAAAAAAAACCGGAACTATATATGCTTTTAGGGTTGCTGTGACAAAGCAGCTGACTTATATATGCTTGAGGGTTGCTGTGACAAAGCAACTGAACTAACTTACGCCTCGAGGATGCTGAGACAAAGCAGTTGAATTAACGTACGTTTTAAAGATCCAGCAACCACGCACCTAACCTAAACTACCTGACAAAGGTGTTGCTTTGACGAAACAACCGAAAGACAGTGTAGGACAAAGTCCTGGGTGGTCGATAAATCTGTTCATTTCACACAAAAAAGTTCACTGGAAGACTTCAAAGGAAACGAGGCGTTCAGCATTAGAAGGGCCTCACGCCACAAAAAATTTTTTGAGTTATAAGCCATCAAAGTTCTGGAAATTCAACCTGCTCCAATTTCTTCATTTTTCAAGATCCAAAGTTGATTTTTGTATGTGATGGAGTATTTGCAATCAGGACTAGAATAGTATGCATAAAAAAATTATAGTTAAACCCCACTCTATTTTTTGGGGTTTTTCAAAAGTTGGGGCCAGAGGCCCTTCTAATGCCGAACGCCTGAAATAATCACTTTCACGCGATGATTCTTCAGAGGAGAGAAAAAAAAAGTCTAGTATATAATCAAACTGATGGAAAGAAAATGAGAGGATTTTTTTAGGGAGTTCATTTTGAAATCTTTTCGTCGATAATTCTGTCGGTGAAAGATTTTGAAATGAAAAGTACACTCACCCTTGATAAGGCGAATGAGAGAGAGAGAGAGAGAGAGAGAGAGAGAGAGAGAGAGAGAGAGAGAGAGAGAGAGAGAGAGAGAGTTGGAGCGTTTTTTTACAAATTTTACAATCTTGGGAGGAAGCATAGCATCTAAAACCCTCTATAAAAAAAGGTTCTTCCACGAGGAGGCTGTGATGATAGTAACTTCTTTGGAGAGAGAGAGAGAGAGAGAGAGAGAGAGAGAGAGAGAGAGAGAGAGTCAGAATTTTAAAATCTTGGGAAGAATATCAAACCCTCTATAAACAAAAAAGTTCTCCCAATGAGAGAGAGAGAGAGAGAGAGAGAGAGAGAGAGAGAGAGAGAGAGAGAGAGAGAGAGAGAGAGAGAGAGTCAGGCGAAGCGTTCCTTACAATTTTTAAAATCTTGGGAGGAATATCAAACCCTCTATAAACAAAAAAAGTTCTCCCACGAGAGAGAGAGAGAGAGAGAGAGAGAGAGAGAGAGAGAGAGAGAGAGAGAGAGGTGGGGGGGGGAGGGGAAATAGTTTCCGAAAGTTTTCATCGCCAAAATGGCAGAGGCGAGTCAAGCAAGAACAAGGGAGAGAGAGAGAGAGAGAGAGAGAGAGAGAGAGAGAGAGAGAGAGAGAGAGAGAGAGAGAGAGTTCCTTTCAATTTTTACAATCTTGGGAGGAATATCAAACCCTCTATAAACAAAAAGTTCTCCCACGAGAGAGAGAGAGAGAGAGAGAGAGAGAGAGAGAGAGAGAGAGAGAGAGAGAGAGTGGGGGGAGGGGGAAATAGTTTCCGAAAGTTTTCATCGCCAAAATGGCAGAGGCGAGTCAAGCAAGAACAAGAGAGAGAGAGAGAGAGAGAGAGAGAGAGAGAGAGAGAGAGAGAGAGAGAGAGAGAGAGAGAGATGCGCCTAGGATTAATCTCACATAATCCACTAAGGCGGAGGACCCGGAGTGAAAGTTGCTGCCTCTCCCAAAGAGGGAGCGAGTCAGGAAGGATGTGGCAGGGTAAAAAAATGTCTTTCATCTTAGGATCCGAACTGGTCACGTGCTCGCCTTGGAGGTTCATTCATAAGACGTCGACCAGTTAGAGAGAGAGAGAGAGAGAGAGAGAGAGAGAGAGAGAGAGTTAGGTGAAGCGTTCCTTGGGAGGAAGCATCGTATTTAAAAAACCCTCTAAAAAAAAAAAAGTTCTTCCACGAGGAGGCAAGCAATGATAGCAACTTCTTTGGAGAGAGAGAGAGAGAGAGAGAGAGAGAGAGAGAGAGAGAGAGAGAGAGAGAGAGAGAGAGTGTTGGAGCGTTTTTTACAATTTTTACAATCTTGGGAGGAGTATAAAACCCTCTATAAACAAAAAGTTCTTCCACGAGAGAGAGAGAGAGAGAGAGAGAGAGAGAGAGAGAGAGAGAGAGAGAGAGAGAGAGAGAGAGAGAGCCACCCCTTGAGCGACAGGCTTAAAGGTGAGTGTAGGCAACGTGGTGGAAAAAAGCCTAGACTTAACGCTTTACAATTTCCGAATCGGGACGATAAAAAGATGGCGAATCTCAGTGTTCGTTTTCGTTTGAACTCTTGGAACAAAGTCTGAAGTCATTCAGGAGCGGAAATTAAAAGCCTCTTAAGATATGACGGGCTGCTGAGGAGGAGCAAGAGCCCGTGCCAGCACAAGGCTAGCTGAGTCTAGGCAGTTCTTAAAATAGACGAGACGCCAGCACCACATTACCAGCTGATATAACTGCTATAGTGAATTAGGTACCTGGTGGTTAGTCGACTTGTCGAGAACCAGAAAGTTAACACCCTCTTACAGCCACCTCAAGGTGACCTAATAACGAGAAGGTAGCACAATGGTTTCCCTTGTCAGTGGGTGGAGAGAGAGAGAGAGAGAGAGAGAGAGAGAGAGAGAGAGAGAGAGAGAGAGAGAGAGAGAGAGAGGAATCAATTCTAAAGGTGATTGGTAGTTCCAGGAGTTAGGATTCTGTATAAGTGAAAGGAAAAGGTCTTGATATGCATTAAACTTCAAAGCCAGAGCGGGGATGATTTCGACTCGTTTTGCACCAAGAAATGAATGAATGAATGAATGAACAAATAAAATAAATATATATACATAAATAAACAAATACATAAATAAGTAAATAGATGGCAATAATAATTCAAAACATAGAGCCCTTCTAGAAGAAATAAAGAGAAAAACCTGGTGTGAGGACACGTTTCAGTGTAACAAACTGTTATAACATATGGAAAGGGCGTTCGGATATCGCAAACCTCCGTCAGGGCTGAGCAATCCACCACCTCCCACTGACCACTCAAAAAAAAAAAAAAAAAAAAAAAAAGCACCCCACCCACATCCGGATCTTTCCCAAAATCCAACCACCTGTTGCAAGACACAAGGTCCACATTTGGTCGAATTTTCGTTAAAATCCACACATACACTTTTGAGTAATCCTGCTACCGAGCAAATTAGACCAAAATTATAACTTGGTGATAATTACAAATGCGGAGAGCCAGGCAGTCCAAGTTTAATCTATTAACTCGAATGGAAAATAAAATTTAGGTCAAAGGCCAAGTACTAGAACCTGTGAGGTCATTCAGCGCAAACTGAGAGTAAAAGGAGGAATACCTCGTAGTTGCACTATGAAACAATTGTTAATAGAAGGTGGAAAGAAAGATGGAAGAAAGGGAATAAGAACGGGGGTACAGTAAAAGGAATGAAAGGGGTTGCAGCTGGGGGCCGAAGGGACGCTGTAAAGAACCTTAAGTCATGCCTACAATGGACTACGCGAGGTGCACTGACGTGGCACTAAACCCCTAAGGATAATCTATTAATTTAATATTCTAATTAATATAATCTACTGATTTAATATTTCAGTTATTAGGTCACCCTGAGGTGGCTCTAAAAGGGTGTTAACTTTCTGGTTCTCAACAAGTCGACTAACCACCAGGTACCTAATTCACTATTTAAGTTAGCGCAGGTAAGATGAAATACTCTGGAAAAGGGCACAAATCGCTTCCCTCACGTGGGATTGATGTCGTGTATTTCGTTGGTGAGATGACGTTGGAATAATAATAATAATAATAATAATAATAATAATAATAATAATATGTGCCCTATTTACTTTCCATCTCTGAATAGGCAAGCTCTTCCAACCCCATACACAAAAACACACAACGACAACAACAACTGATGAGAGAGAGAGAGAGAGAGAGAGAGAGAGAGAGAGAGAGAGAGAGAGAGAGAGAGAGAGAGAGAGAGGACCTTTAGTCTTCCAAAGCCTGACAAAACAGAAAACATCTTTTGTTACCGCCGACAGGTCTTTTGTTTTCCTAATAAAGATTAAGCATCTCCTGCAGGTGAGGGAGAGAGGGGAGGGGAGAGAGGGGAGGAAGGGAGTGGGTAGGGAGATGTTATGGTTTTCACTTATTTTCACTACTTTGTTTTTTTTTGTTTTTTTGCATTTTAAGGATGAAGAGTCTCCTTTCTCACTGTAATAAAACAGTGTGTTTCCTTACGACTTTTTAGTTTTCTGTAAAACTATTGTGCCGGCTTTGCCTGTCCGTCCGCACTTTTTCTGTCCGCCCTCAGATCTTAAAAACTACTGAGGCTAGAGGGCTGCAAATTGGCATGTTGATCACCCACCCTCCAATCATCAAACATACCAAATTGCAGCCCTCTAGCCTCAGTACTTTTATTTGATTTAAGGTTAAAGTTAGCCATAACCGTGCTTCTGGCAACGGTATAGGATAGGCTACCACCGGGCCGTGGTTAAAGTTTCACGGGCCTTGGCTCGTTCAGCATTATACCGAGACCACCGAAAGATAGATCCATTTTCGGTGGCCTTGATTATACGCTGTAGCGGCTGTACAGAAAACTCGACTGCCGGCGCATTTTTTACTTGTTTGTGTGTAACACTGCTATTCTACTGGTAATGAGCTAAGGTACATTGCTCAGGTAAGTTACGTCGATAAGAACGGGACTATTTTAAGGAAGGATTTCCCCGGAATTGTTTATTTATATGCGTCATTTTTCTTGTTTTTGTTTTTCTGTCAAAAACGTTCCAATTCTATCTCAACGTAATTCTTTGGGTGGTCCAGTCACCTTTTTCGTCACAAAGGTTTATTATGTTCTTATTTCAGCTCATACTACGTCGCTGGATGCTTTTGCATCCATCGGCCCAGGAAAATATTTTCATGTATGAAAACCTGAACAGGCGACGCAGCATTTTTTTAACATACGCAAAACAAATTTAGAGGGGAAATGTCCATATTTATTTGGTTTATTCAGTAATATAGTTCCCATAAGCACAAAATCAATTAACTGTAAGTGTATGACTTTGCTTTCATGTAAAGTCTGTGGGTTTGAAAATTCTTAAGAAGAATAATATTCTCGTTCCACTGAGATTTCATCAAGGTTTTGCGCTTTGTCTCACAATAAATAAATATAATCGAATAAAAAAAGATTCTTATGTGTAAATCCCAGAATCCCAACTGAAAATATTGCAATCATCAACTGGGGTAACAAAATAGTAATGCACACACACATACTACTGTATATATATATATATATATATATATATATATATATATATATATATATATATATATATATATATATATATATATATATATATATATAGAGAGAGAGAGATATATATATATATATAGAGAGAGAGATAGACAGACAGACAGACAGACAGACAGACAGACAGATAGACAGACAGAGACGTAAAGTTTCTAAATTAAGAAAAAAGTTACAATATTTTTAAGTGGATAAAAGTATCAGATACTCTTATCTAAAGAAATAGAATAAATAAAATTCAAGAAAGAGGGATATTCATTACAGACAAAAGCACAGACAGAGAGAGAGAGAGAAAGAGAGAGAGAGAGAGATACTACTAAGAGGAAGGTGGGCGTTTACTCTCCATAAAAAATAAATGATCTTAAATAAAATATCAAGCATCGTCCTCTTTCGGTCCAATTGATAAATAAATAAAAATGCGCCGAAGTTTCTTAGGCGCAATCGAGTTTCCTGTACAGCAGCTACAGCGTATGATCAAGGCCACCGAAAATAGATCTATCTTTCGGTGGTCTCGGTGTAATGCTGTATGAGCCGCGGCCCATGAAACTTTAACCACGGCCAGGTGGTGGCCTATCCTATATCGTTGCCAGAAGCACGTTTATGCCTAACTTTAACATTAAATAAAAGAAAAAGTACTGAGGTTAGAGGGCTGCAATTTGGTATGCTCGATGATTGGAGGGTGGATGATCAAAATACCAATTTGCAGCCCTCTAGCCTCAGTAGTTTTTAAGATCTGAGAGCGGACAGAAAAAGTGCGGACAGAAAAAAGCCCGGACAGAATAAAGTGCGGAAGGACAGACAAAGCCGGCACAATAATTTTCTTCTACAGACAACTAAAAAGACACTTAACGTACAGTAGACTGCATTTAGATAATTCCCACAACAAACGCATTAACAAAACGCGAAGGAGAATTGAGAGAAATCACAACGGAAAATCGTGAGTAGGAAACAAGAGACAAGAAGGAACGAAGGGGTGAAGACGAGAGAGAGAGAGGAAAAAGAGAAAACGATTA
Source organism: Macrobrachium rosenbergii (assembly GCF_040412425.1). Taxonomy (NCBI): domain Eukaryota; kingdom Metazoa; phylum Arthropoda; class Malacostraca; order Decapoda; family Palaemonidae; genus Macrobrachium; species Macrobrachium rosenbergii. The sequence continues at coordinate 5,647,365 of NC_089796.1, read as the reverse complement.
TCTGGGAGATTACCTGTAGACGAATTACCTGCAGAATGATTGAGAGAGAGAGAGAGAGAGAGAGAGAGAGAGAGAGAGAGAGAGAGAGAGAGAGAGAGAGAGAGATTTTAAATCTTCAGATAGTACAAAATCAAAACTGCCTCACACGGATGATTACTGATGGGAAAGCCAAGGACAACTTCACAAAGAAGAGAGAGAGAGAGAGAGAGAGAGAGAGAGAGAGAGAGAGAGAGAGAGTTATTAAATCTTTAGATCTTTCAAAAATCAAGGTTGCTTTAAACGGAAAATCACTGATGGGAAAACCAAGGACGACTTCGAGAGAGAGAGAGAGAGAGAGAGAGAGAGAGGACGATTGTAGGAGAAACGACACGAAACTTTATGAATGAACGCTGGATGGCGATCGAACGAAGGCGAGTGAGATGAGCAGGATGCTGGCCACGATGAGAGAGAGAGAGAGAGAGAGAGAGAGAGAGAGAGAGAGAGAGAGAGAGAGAGAGAGGAGCAACACGTGACGCTCAGATCACGTGACTCCGCCAACATGTGGGAGCCGGAAAGACGAGAAAGAGAATCAGGAAGTGGTAGGCGGCAGAGAGAGAGAGAGAGAGAGAGAGAGAGAGAGAGAGAGAGAGAGAGAGAGAGAGAGAATGTGGAGTATCCGTGAGAGGAAGTTTGGTAATACGGAGTTGACTGGGGATAAAGTACTTCAACCTTTTTATTTATATTATTTTCTCTTTTCTTTTAATTGGCGTTTCCGGGAGTTGTGTCGTGTGACACTATAGTAACAGTATTGTGTGTGTGGGACGGTATAATAACAGTATTGTGTATGTGTGACGCTATATAGCAGTATTATGTTTGTATGACACTAAAGTAGCAGTATTGTGTGTGTGTGACAATAGTGTATATGTGTGTGACACTATAGTAACAGTATTGTGTGTGTGACACTACAGTAACAGTATTGTGTGTGTGTGTGTGACACTATAGTAACAGTATTGTGTTTGTGTGACACTATAGTAACAGTATTGTGTGTGTTTGTGACACTATAGTAACACTATTGTGTTTGTGACACTATAGTAACAGTATTGTGTATGTGTGACACTACAATAACAGTATTGTGTTTGTGTGTGACACTATAGTAACAGTATTGTGTGTGTGACACTATAGTAACAGTATTGTGTCTATGACACTACTAGTAACAGTATTGTGTATCAGTGACACTATATAACAGTATTGTGTTTGTATGACACTAAAGTAGCAGTATTGTGTGTGTGTCTGTGACACCACAGTAACAATAGCGTATGTGTGTGTGTGACATTATAGTAGCAGTATTGTGAGTGTGTGTGACACTATAGGAACAGTATTGTGTGTGTGTGTGACACTATAGCAACAGTATTTTGCGTTTGTGTGATGCTATAGTAACAGTACTGTGTGTGTTCGACACTATAGTAACAGTATTGTGTGTGTGCCCATATGTGACAAGTGCGAAATAACACTATTGTGTGTGTTTGACACTTTAGTAACAGTATTGTGTGTGTGCCCTTATGTGACAGAGAACTGAGGAAAAAAGAAACTGTAACTGTAAGGCTGCTTCTCGAAAAATGGGAGATTATGGGAAGAAAGGAACACATGAGATAGGGAGAAAATCCCTAAGGTCAGTTGAAGAGACAATAGTCTATTGTCCTTTGAAAATCAGTGGTTTTGATTAAGCCAGCCTTATGCCAGCACAGGGCCTTGCTTTTATTTACAAAATAAGAATGATAAAAATTTAAAAGCAGGTAATCACGCATGGAAATAGATAATATGACCAACTTCAGCTTTTTGGATTTGAACTACTGACCTGTGTTTTACCCCCTGTGTGGATTTGAATCACTGACCTGTGATTTACCTTTTTAGGGATTTGAACCACTGACCTGTGTTTTACCCTCTGTGTGGATTTGAACCACTGACCTGTGATTTAACTTTTTGGGGATTTGAACCACTGACCTGTGATTTACCTTTTTGTGGATTTGAACCACTGACCTGTATTTCACCCTCTGTGTGGATTTGAACCACTGACCTGTGATTTACACTCTGTTTTGAACCACTGGCCTGTGATTTGAAACCACTGACCTGTGTTTTACCTCTGTGTGGATTTGAACCACTGACCTGTGATTTACCTTTTGGGGATTTGAACCACAGACCTGGATTTGAACCACTGACCTGTATTTCACCCTCTGTGTGGATTTGAACCACTGACCTGTGATTTACACTCTGTGTGGATTTGAACCACTGACCTGTGATTTACCTTTTTGGGGATTTGAACCACTGACCTGTGTTTTACTCTCTGTGTGGATTTGAACCACTGACCTGTGATTTACCTTTTTGGGGATTTGAACCACTGACCTGTGATTTACCTTTTTGCGGATTTGAACCACTGACCTGTATTTCACCCTCTGTGTGGATTTGAACCACTGACCTGTGATTTACCCTCTGTGCAGATTTAAACCACTGACCTGTGTTTTACCTTTTTGGGGATTTGAACCACAGACCTGTGATTTACCTGTGATTTACCTAGGGGAAAAAATGTTGGCCTGGCTAATCTCATGTCGGCTGTTCAAATCCTCAAAGAGTCTCTCTGTCTTACCATTATTAATAATGACAATTTGTGGCCAAACAAAAACCAAACGCACACACAAACATATTGCAAGCAGAAAAATGCACAGTCTGCATTTGGCAGATGGCAAGGGGCCAGAAATTCGGAAATCTTCTATGACTCTATGACTTCGCACACACACACACACACACACACACACACACACACACACACACACACACACATGGCGACTTAATGAATCTGTCACCAGATCTGATTCTGAAAGCCTTCACCCTCACTCATTTCCTTTTCCATGCTTCAGAGAGAGAGAGAGAGAGAGAGAGAGAGAGAGAAGAGAGAGAGAAAGTTTATCCGGGGCAATCGAGTTTTCTGTACAGTGTATAATCAAGGCCACCGAAAACGGATCTATCTCGGAGGTCTCGATGTTATGATGTATGAGCCAAGGCCCATGAACTTTTAACCACGGCCCGGTTGTAGCCTGGCCTATATCGTTGCCAGAAGCACGATTATGGCTAACTTTAACCTTAAATAAAATAAAAACCACTGAGGCTAGATGGCTTCAATTTGGTATGTTTGATGATTGGAGGGTAGATGATCAACATACCAATTTGCAGCCCTCTAGCCTCAGTAGTTTTTAAGATCTGGGGGCGGACAGAAGAAGTGCGGACAGAAAAAGTGCGGACAGAAAAAGTGAGGACAGAAAAAGTGCGGACAGAATAAAGTGCGGACGGACAGACAAAGCCGGCACAATAGTTTTCTTTTACAGAAAACTAAAAAGGAAACATCGAGTGTTATTGCTTGGGCAATTTTCTGCAGGTGATTGCAGGGCCTTTCTTGAGCAGAACGAATATCTACGACGTGTTTTTATTTACTTATTTTTTTTTTTTTTTTAATGCATCGAAGCCGTGAAGGTGCTCTGATGGAAATAACTGAGAAATTGGAGTAGAGTGACAGTGCATGAATTCTGAAGATAAAATATTTGAATATCTGTGAAAATATCGGGAAAACACGACAGACGTCAAAAACACTGAAAAGGAAAAGATTCTGTAAAGGCTGAGGAGAAAACTTCCCCACACAAAAAAAAAAAAAAAAAAAAAAAATACTGGAAGAGAGGAGGAGGAAATATGAGCAAATAAGAGGAAGGTGTGGGCTGAAGGTCGGCCCGGAAGTGATCGATGCAACAGTTGGAGAGAGAGAGAGAGAGAGAGAGAGAGAGAGAGAGAGAGAGAGAGAGAGAGAGTCGAGGTGGCAGAAAAGCTTCTTCCCGTCCTTTTGGGAGGAATCAGTCACCCATGAAACTGGAGGACAGGAGCTTATGCAACTGCAATTTCCTTTTACGAGAGGCATTTCACCGGTGTCGGCTCAGATAAGCTGAAGACGGAAGGTATTAGCGAATTATGGGGTATATAATACTTCGTTAGACTTTCTCCGTCTTTCAATAAAAGGCCAGTGCTCCCACAACGACAGAGCTGCTGGAGCTCAAATAATAGGCTTTTGTTTATTATTTTACTTCCAGGTTACTGTTTAGTGGATCCTGCGTTTATTTGGGTGTATTATTATATAATATACGCAAGAAATAATATATACTGTATATATTATGTATGTAAGTGTATCTGTCAGTAATGTATTAAAAGTTTTACATTGATATTGTTGACAGCAAGTCGAGCACCATTATATTATTGGTGAGATTTTGCGATGGTTTGGCTGTGCAGGACATTGTCTGAAGCCTGTCTGTTTGACAAGTGCATTTTTGACAGTATGTTTGTTTATATATATATATATATATATATATATATATATATATATATATATATATATATATATATATATATAAATATATATATAAATATATATTACATATGTATATATATAGTTGTATATATATATATTGTATATATATATATATATATGTGTGTCTGTGTGTGTGTGCGTGTGTGTGCGCACGCGTGCGATATATGTATTTGCATTTCCCTTTCTGGGTTTACAATACCTAAAGATAACAAGTGGATGTAGTCTTTCAAGTAAAGATACCATCTCAAGAGACTACTGAACTGATTCACTTAAGACAATCTCCGGAAACAAAAGAGTTTGGATAACGCAAACCTCCGTCAAGGCTGAAAATTCAACGTTCCCACCTCACAAAAAGTCTTTTAGCCAGATGTGGCACTTTCACAAAAACTAATGACTTACGATAAATCAAGAGGCTCAATTTTGGTTGAAGACTTGTGGAAATAAACATAAAACATTTCGCGTAATGTTGCCAAAGAAAAGACAGAAAAATAGATGGAGCTCAAGTCATAACCTCCCCGTTGAAGGTAATGGGTGAATGAATGGTTACATCTGTCCTGTAAAGGTCTATTTGAGAGGCGGATCACAGGGGATAAAGGCGGTGTCACAAGGGCAGGCTCTCTCTCTCTCTCTCTCTCTCTCTCTCTCTCTCTCTCTCTCTCTCTCTCTCTCTCTCTCTCGTTGCCAAAAGGAAGATTTTGTTTTGGGAGAAATGTCGGAAATGATGAAATTTCCAGAGACAGCTTTACCTCCCTTCTTGCTTCTTCCTCTTCTTCTTCTTCCTTCTCTCTCTCTCTCTCTCTCTCTCTCTGTGAAAGAGGAAGGTTTTGTTCTGGGGAAATGTCTGACATAACGAATTTTCCAGAGACAGTTTTCTCTCTCTCTCTCTCTCTCTCTCTCTCTCTCTCTTTCCCTCTCTCTCTCACTGTGAAAGAGGAAGGTTTTGTTATGGGGAAATGTCTGACATAACGAAATTTCCAGAGACAGTTCTCTCTCGCTCTCTCTCTCTCTCTCTCTGTCTCTCTCTCTCTCTCTCTCTCTCTCTCTCTCTCACACACACACACACACACACACACACACACACAGACTGGGAACTTCAAAGCACAGATTTATACATACGCACTCAAGCAAAAGCACATTCTTAACATAATAACATAATTCATGCACCCGAAAATGATACCTTTTTCTTCTACAAAAAAAAAAAAAAAAAATAAAAACGGATAAAATATTAAGCGTTTCGTTCTATTCCAATCCATTCGCGGAAACTGAACCAAACAAGAAAGGTTTCACTTTGAAAAATAAAGAGAGAAATTCAGAAATAAAATCTTTTTAGGGATGAACTTTAATCTGAAACGGAGAGGTCTAAATACTTTCGAACTGTTGAGCATGAGATGAAAAGCCTTTTTTGATGAAAAGCCTTTTCACCAACGGACTGGTAAAGGTCGAGTGAAAAAGGGACTAAACGTTCAGAAATTAGAAGTACATGTCCGGCATGTATAGAGAGAGAGAGAGAGAGAGAGAGAGAGAGAGAGAGAGAGAGAGAGAGAGAGAGAGAGAGAGAGAAAATAATCCAGGATACGGTTATGTACATGCAGATTGTTTTGGTGTATATATGTATTACGAGAGAGAGAGAGAGAGAGAGAGAGAGAGAGAGAGAGAGAGAGAGAGAGAGAGAGAGAGAGAGAGAGAGAGAGACCTACGAAGTCATTCAGCGGTGAAACTGAAACTGACAATGAAAAAGGTTTGAAAGGTGTAACAGGAGGTAAACCTCGCAGTTGCACTATGAAACAATATTGTTAGGAGAGGGTGCAAAGACCGGAGAAAAAGAATATGAACGGAGGTACAGTAATAGGAATGAAGGGGGTTGCAGCTAGGGGCCAAAGGGACGCTGCAAAGAACCTTAAGCAATGTCTACAGTGCACCGCATGAGGTGCAATGACGGCACGACCCGCCTACGGGGCATCCGGCATTTACAGTGTGTCTGTGTGTTGATGCTATTTGTTTCTACATCAAATTCAAGCAAATGATAAAAAATAAGTCATTGACAAAATTCAACTGATAACCGAATGTTCCTATTTTTACGTTTACAATTTTTTTTTTCATAAAATTTACTAATACATTTCAGAACGAGTTCATAAAATGCTGATTGTAAACTAATTGTATTAAAAATAGAGAATAGACAACTGCACGTTCCCATTTTCATGTTTACAATTTTTTTTCAGAACATTTACTAATTCATTTCAGCCCGAGTTCACAAAATGTTGATGGCAAATTGACTACTAAAAATTAAGCTTCCTCCTAGGACCATCTCCATTTGACGCCAAGCCAAAAATAAGGAAATAAATAAATAAATAAATAAATAAATAAGTAAATAAAGCTGTTGTCCACAGGAAGTATGGCTGGAGGTTACGTCTTCCAGCAGACTTCTTCGTAAGACCAACAAGTCCTGTGCAAATTTGGATCCAGGATGCTGTCACCTTCAGGCCAGACGGCGCCATGGGAATTGTCGAGTCCCGTAAAACTTGTAGCTCACGTTTAGATTCCAAATTGGTGTGAGACAGGATGGAATTTTAGTGGGGCATATTATGTTTCCTGATTAGTAAAGTGATTTTTTTCCCATAGCACCTGCAAGATTTACAAACTTATATCTGAGGGCACTGTTGAAAGCGGCGGCCGCAATTTTGCCCCAGGTGGATCAAGAACTGAACGATCGTTACTATGTAAATGAATGGAACTAAAATACAGAATGCCAAAGACCAAGCTCTAGGACTTATGAGGTCATTCAGCGCTGAAAGGGAAATTGGGAGTAAAAACGTCTTGAGGGTGTGACACAAAGAAAATCTCGCAGGTGCACTTCGAAACAATTGTTTATAGAGGGTGGAAAGTAAGATAGAATAGAGAGAATATGAACGTAGGTACAGTAAAAGGAATGAAAGGGGTTGCAGCTAGTTGCCGGGGGGACGGTGAAAAGAACCTCAAGTAATAATGCCTACAGTGCAACAACTGAGGTGCACTGATGTCAGGTACCTTCCCCCACAGGGTATGTAAACGATTGGTCTTTGCTCCACTGCAAACCTGTCTGGAAAGTTTGTGGTAAACTCCCGACCAGGGCACTTGAAGGCTATCACCTGAGGTTGATGGGTTTGTCAGCAGATGACGGTCAACAGGTATTTGGAATCAGATCATCCATTCATATTTTTTTGCGTGAAATAGACTCATTATTCCAAAGTTTCTTTATTCCAGTCCTTCTGGAACCGTGACCCTAAGATTTCTCGAGAATTAATTTCTGGCTCTTGAGCAGGAGTAATCTATCCAAGACTTGCTAAGAGTATCAACGTACTCGTTCCGATGCAGAACCGAGTTTAAATCGGTATATATATATGACCAACACTAGATATAGCAGGGCCAAGAGAAAGAGAAGGCCTGCTCACTTCCCCCGCAAATCCCCCATGTAGGCGGAGCTTTGTCTACCTCCTTGCTGCGTCAGCAGGTAAACTGCCGTAAAGAAAACGAAAACAGGGACCTTGAGCAGGTACCTCTAAGATACGTCATCGCCTACGTAGTTAGCCCAGGTGGGAGGCGACTCCACCCTATTGGGTAGACCTTGTCTCTCCTGGCCTTGAGATATAGTTTGTTACCAGTGAGAGGTAGACCAGGCCTCTTTTTCCTGGTAGATTGTGGTATATTCAACCTCAGGTTCATATCAATGTACTTTCTTAAAGTTGAACAGTATCCTTACGAGGCACCTTTATCAAGTCCTGACACTTGAATAAATAAAAAAATAAATGAAAATCTATCTAAGGGATAAAAATACCGAATATGAGGGAATGGGAAGAGGAAAAGCAAGGAAATGACAGGAGAGACAGAAATGAATAAATAAATAAATAAAAGTAGCATAGGGAAAGTAACAGTTCAGAATGTTCAGAGAGCTGTGAAATTTTGAGCGTTTACGACGGTGGGCCTCATATAAAAGTAATAAAGGATCTGGACTATTACAGCCAACGCTGAAATTACCTATAAAGTTCTCGCAACAGGCTGAACATCATTCGGGTTGGAGGCGTTGAGAGAGAGAGAGAGAGAGAGAGAGAGAGAGAAAGAAAATAGGTGTGGCTTTCAGTATGATCCCTGATACACTTTCCAGATTTTGCAACCTATTCAAGAGAGAGAGAGAGAGAGAGAGAGAGAGAGAGAGAGAGAGAGAGAGAGAGAGAGAGAGAGAGAAAGAGGAAAATAGGTGTGGCTTTCAGTATGATCCTTAATACACGTTTCAGTTTTTGCTACCTTTCAGGAGAGAGAGAGAGAGAGAGAGATAGAGAGAGAGAAAATAGGTGTGGCTTCCAATATGATCCTTAATACGTGTTATATTCTTTGCTACCTATTCAAGAGAGAGAGAGAGAGAGAGAGAGAGAGAGAGAGAGAGAGAGAGAGAGAGAGAGAGAGAGGAAAATAGGTGTGGCTTCCAGTATGATCCTTAACACGTGTTATATTTTTTGCTACCTATTCCAGAGAGAGAGAGAGAGAGAGAGAGAGAGAGAGAGAGAGAGAGAGAGAGAGAGAGAGAGAGAGAGGAAAATAGGTGTGGCTTTCAGTATGATCCTTAATACACGTTCCATTTTTTGCTACCTATTCCAGAGAGAGAGAGAGAGAGAGAGAGAGAGAGAGAGAGAGAAAAGGAAAATAGGCGTGGCTTTCAGTATGATCCTTAATACACGTTCCAGTTTTTGCTACCTATTCAAGAGAGAGAGAGAGAGAGAGAGAGAGAGAGAGAGAAAGGAGGTGGTGTGGCTTCCAATATGATCCTTAATACGTGTTATATTCTTTGCTACCTATTCCAGAGAGAGAGAGAGAGAGAGAGAGAGAGAGAGAGAGAGAGAGAGAGAGAGAGAGAGAGAGAGAGAGAGAAAAAATAGGTGTGGCTTTCAGTATGATCCTTAATACACGTTCCATTTTTTGCTACCTATTCAAGAGAGAGAGAGAGAGAGAGAGAGAGAGAGAGAGAGAGAGAGAGAGAAAAAAGGGTGTGGCTTTCAGCATGATCCTTAATACACGTTCAATTTTTGCTACCTATTCAGAGAGAGAGAGAGAGAGAGAGAGAGAGAGAGAGAGAGAGAGAGAGAAAGAGAGAGAGAGGAAAACAGGTGTGGCTTTCAGCATGATACTTATCCATGTTCCGTTCTTTGCTGTCGAATTTCTTGATTTGCATATCTTGGCCCAGCAACCCCCCCATCTTCCTAACCCCTCCTCTCCCCACCACCGAAAAAAAAAAAACTTCAAGAGCAATGAGTAACAACTGAGCCCACTCGACCCCAGATGGGGAAGACTTCCGGAAACGGCCGCTGAATAAAGAAATTCCTTCCATGAAAACTACACAGTAGAGAAAAGTCCTGGAATTCATGGAATCTTCCCTTCGTTCAAGAGCCAATTAATATCTTCATGAAAAGAACTAAGAAACTTTCCTCTCAGTATTCAGTAACAAATTAAAAAAAAAAAGTAAATCAAGAAAATGATTTTCCTCAAAATGTTCGAGGAAGAGTACTTTTTGGACAAGGCGATTCTTGGCACGGACAAATTGAGAAGAAGTTGGAGATGTAGTGCTGTGGATTAAGGCTATGTTGCATGGTTTTCTTTCTCTCTCTCTCTCTCTCTCTCTCTCTCTCTCTCTCTCTCTCTCTCTCTCCCCCTTCACAGGGGGAAAGAAATTTTACTCAGAAAAATGTGACAATTTAATTTACTAGTACATGATGACGCAATATACGTCCTTCTCCTCTCTCTCTCTCTCTCTACACCGATGATAGAGTTAAAATCTGTCATAAGAAAGGCAGTCGTATGTTATATCTATTTACAAAGTCAAAGTAATTCCAGACGAGATCAGGGAGACTCAATAATAATAAATGAAAAAAATATAAAAAAAGAAGTAAAGGGAACTGGAGATGAATTTATGTCCTAAAACCTCTCACCTTTTTTATTTCTGGATCGCAAGGCATCAAGGTCATGAGATCACATTTTGTCATCTCTTTTGCATATGTATCTATTCTGACCCTTCATGAAGGGAAAAGTGCGTCTGACACCAGCCCTGATATAGACAGGGCAGACGCGACTGCAAAGGCTTTTGGAATTGACTATGTTTCTTTTTAATGTTGAAAGATCTGGGACAGTATCGGGTCCTAAAATTGATTATTTTGTCTCGTAACGTTTAAAGTCGTGACAACGAGGAAAGCAAACATTAATACAGTGCAATGCAGTGTTAAAGTTATCTAGTTTAACGATCCTTTAGAGTGGCGGGACACAAAACAGACTTTCCTGTTATCGTCACTTGAAGTAATTGGCAAATGCGTTCTCAAGATTTTGCCGACATTACAGTGGTCTTATGGCCTTAGAAAATGGAGTGTAAGATAAGAGCGGAGTGGCACTATGATACAGTGATGTTCACGATTCTGCTTATGATTTTGATGTCATAGGTCCAGCAATTGCTTTGTTTGCAAGTCTTCGAAAAATTATTTTGACTAAGGCATTGCTGGCTTTATCTTTATACCCTTAAAGAAACTGGGAGTTCCTTGTTACGTTGATTGTTGTGTAAGGAACTAGAATGTGGAATTTCAGTGTGGAATGGGGAAAATGTGATGACTGATAGAAATGGAAGTTACGGGTTGATGCGTGGTGCGTGTGAGTGTGAGCGCGCGCGCGCATGGGGAGTGATGGGGGTGGGGAACAGAGCAAAGATCATTGATTTGCTTCAGTGACAATTATAAAAAACCAAGTAAAATATGCACCTAAGTTTCTTCTTCGCAATCAAGTTTTCTGTAAGAGCCGCGGAACATAAGGCTTTCAGCCACGGCCTGGTGGTGGCCTGTGCTATTGCGTTGTCAGACGCACGATTATGGCTAAATTTAACCTTAAGTAAAATCAAAACTACTGAGGCTAGAGGGCTACAATTTGGCATGTCTGATGATTGGAGGGTGGATGATCACCATACAAATTTGCAGCCCTCTAGCCTCAGTAGTTTTTAAGATCTGAGGGTGGACAGGAAAAGTGCGGACAGAAAAAGTGAGGACGGACAGACAAAGCCGTCACAATAGTGTTCTTTAACAGAAAACTAAAAAGGAGAGAGAGAATCTCACAAGAATTGAAATCTTTGACCGGAAGACCTTGAGACAGTTGGCCGTAAACACTGAGACAAAATAAGAAAAGGTATTTAAACTAATGTCTCTCATCGAGCAGGAAAATTGCCTCCTTAGTAAAATCGCGTTTCCTCTCTAAACCAAGGTAAAAAGTTAATGTTCTCTAAAGGCGAGCCAAGATGGCACCTAGCAATTAGGTAAACGAGCAGTTCCGGGTTCCGCTGCAGAAGTTAACCACGTTTTACTCCAACGCTCACATTCATCACATATTTAAGGAGAGCATCCCTTCGCACGTAATTTTCTCTTTCTCTCTCTCTCTCTCTCTCTCTCTCTCTCTCTCTCTCTCTCTCTCTCTCTCTCTCTCTTTTAGAATTCTCGAACCAAAAACTGTTCCAGCTGCAGTTTTTTTTTCCAGCCAACTTTCCTCTTTTGCATCGGAATTCTTTCACCAGATTTACAACATTGTGTCACCTTGTCCTCGTCTCCACCTGATGCATTGCTGGTTGTCAGAGTCTTGTGCGGACTCATCCGACTATCATGACATTACCATTACACGTCCATCCTTTATTGGCTGGTGCTCTATTATTCCTTGTCGTCTGCTGGTCATCGCAGGTGCCAAATTTATTTGTCTAACCCTGGTACCCAAATACCCAACACCGTTGGCTGTTCCACAATCATGGATTTGAAGCCCCATGGCCAAGTTCACTTTTCTTGACTTATTTATGTATTAAGAAAATATTTATTTAGCCGTGTTTCCTATATGGCTTTGTTTTATCAGGTTATCGTATACAGGACTATTGCTCAATATAACTATAAGTCGACTTCACAGTCTTCTGCCTTGATCCATAATAATAATAATAATAAGAGGAGGAGGAGGAGGAGGAGGAGGAGGAGGAGGAAGAGGAGGAGGAGGAGGAGGAAGAGAAAAGGAGTAAGAGGAGGAGGAGGAGGAGGAGGAGGAGGAGGAGGAGGAGGAACAGAAGAGGAGGAAGAGAAAAAGGAGGAGGAGGAGGAGGAGGAGGGGCAGGAGGAGGAGGAAAAGGAGGAGGAGGAGGAGGGGGAGGAGGAGGAAGATGAGGAAAAGGAGGAGGAGGAGGAGGAGGAGATTATGTAAAAGAGAGGCCTTGAAACGTCTTGCGGAATAGATCTCCTTATGAATTTAATCTTAGCAGTCATCATCATCATTATCATCATCGCATGGCTCTTAAATATCACTTGAACAATAATAATAAAAAAGTGTATGGACTGGATGTTCTTAAGACTATCATCCCGTATTCTTTGTTCTTTCCTTCCTCTACGCTACGGGATAACAAGGCCAATCAATGCCTTTCCTGTCATGGTCTTGGAACCAACTTTTTGGGGACGGATAATCGATGTAACAATGAGACAGACGAACAACGTCGCGACATCGGGTACAAAAGAACATAGTCATATGGTGTAGTTAACGCAATGCTCTCTCTCTCTCTATATATATATATATATATATATATATATATATATATATATATATATATATATATATATATATATATATATATACACATACACACACACACACACATATATATATATATATATATATATATATATATATATATATATATATATATATATATATATATATATATATATATATATATATATATATATATATGTTGGAAAATCACGAAAAGGTAAAAACGTGATGATTATACGGACAAAGTTAGAACCACGAAGCATCTCATTGTTTCACTCTTTCCTTCGTGGCTATATGTACACTCACATATATAGATATATATAAGTATAGATACATATATACATATATAAATATAAATGTACACATATATATATATGTGTGCGTGTGTGTACGTGGGTGTGTGCGCCGTGTAAACCTACTCCAATTTACACAAATTCCAACTGCAGACAGCAATCTTTGATCTTTAAACTCTACGCACAAAAATCGGAGCTGATTTTGTTATAGAGACTCTTTACATACAGACCCCTCCATCCACACACCACCTCCCCACCCCCATTCGAGATAAGGCAAAAGCAAATTTAATCACGCCCACGCCCACGCCCTACAATGCATGATAAGTAAGCCTTCAATCCCGAGGCTCCTTTTGATGTTAAATCTCCCGAATATAGTCGGCTGCGTCTCACAGTAACTCCCGTAGAAAGAAAATAGTATGCAAATGAGGAAGGAGGGAGGAAGGGAGGTTAAGGATAGAGACATTGAGGTTCCCTCCTCATCCTTCCCTCCCCTCCTCCTACCCCGCCTTCCGCCCACGCTTCGTCTGAGGCATGATTGATTGGATGGGGTTTATGGGCGATTAAAGATGGATAGTTTGGTTGGGAATGATTACGGTGAACGTTTACGTAGGATGCTGAGAGTAGAATGGAATACAGAATTTAGGACAATGGCCAAGCGCTGCGACCTATGAGGCCATTCAGCGCTGAAAGGGAAATTGAAGTAACAGGGTATGAAAGGTGTAACGGGAGGAAAACAATTGTTAGCGAGGATGGAAAGTCAGATGGAAGAAACGGAACATGAACGGAATGAAAGGGGTTGCAGCTACTCCTAAATAATGCCTACAGTGCACCACGTGAAGTGCACTGACGGCACTAACACACCCACCACCTGCGGGGAGGAAGGATGCTGAGCTCTACTTGTCTGCACGTCTGTGTCTTTCAGACAGCGAGCTTTGAAATTAAGAAACAGACAGACGTCAACAAAAGCCTCTTGTAAACGTGAAATGGTGTTAAACAATAAAAAAAAGAAGCATCTTGTTTAAATGCCAATTTTCCTTTTGCGTTTTTTTTCTTGGCCGAGTCTGGGCTGGTCTGTGACTTAACTCTCTCAGCATCTCATAACTCTTCAAGGAGAAGCTTATGTGATTCCCTCGGCAATGGAGGCTGTTTTTACTTTGTAAAAGAAAACTATTGTGCCAGCTTTGTTTGTCCGTCCTCATTTTTTCTGTCCGCCCTCAGATCTTAAAAACTACTGAGGCTAGAGGGCTGCAAATTGGGATGTTGATCATCCACCCTCCAATCATCAGACAGAGCAAATTGAAACCCTCTAGCCTCAGTCGTTTTTATTTTATTTAAGGTTAAAGTTAGCCATGATCGTGCTTTTGGCAACGATATAGGATATGCCACCACCGGGCCGTGGTTAAAGCATCATGGGCCGCGGCTCATATAGCATTTTACCGAGACCACCGAAAGATAGATCTATTTTCGGTGGACTTGATTATAAGCTGTGCAGAAAACTCGATTGCGCCGAAGACGCTTCGGCGCACTTTTTACTTGATTTTTCACTCGCTTACTCCGTCTGTTGCTAAACAGCATTGCGGAAAGACGTTTTATGTACATTTCTACCGAGATTTAATCCAGAGTGGGTGTGGCGTCTAGCAACAAGTGCTTGGATTTCGTGAGAGTTCTGTACCTGAACAAGGAAACTTTCGTGGTTGTAGGTTGTAGGTTGTGAAGCCACTTTTAGTAAACATAAATCAATCAATCAATGTGGTTGCAGGAGAAGGAATGTTGAATTAATCAGCCTTGCCGGAGGTTTGTGGTTATTTTTGACGTAAATTTTGTCCAATCTCCGTTTAATTTCAATTTCCAAAAGTCAGACAAACACATGAACAGTCACTGAAAAAAAAAATTACAAAAGCTAACTCATACCCTTCATACTTATACGTGAAGTGCAATTATGTAATTAATTTTCGACGTAAATTTTTGTCCACTTTTCCCATTATTTGATTTCCCAAAGGCAGGCCATCACACAAACAGTCTTCAGAAACAAACGAGTAAAAAATGCGCGGAAGAAACTTCGGCGCAGTCGAGTTTTCTGTACAGCCGCTACAGCGTATAATCAAGGCCACCGAAAATAGATCTATCTTTCGGTGGTCTCGGTATCATGAGCCGTGGCGCATGAAACTTTAACCGTGGCCCGGTGGTGGCCTATCCTATATCGAAGCACGATTACAGCTAACTTTAACCTTAAATAAAAAAAAACCTTCTCAGGCTAGAGGGCTGTAATTTGGTATGTTCGATGACTGGAGAGTTTTCTTTTACAGAATTCTAAAAAATAACGAAAGCTAAATCGTACCTCTTCAGACATAAACGTGAAGTGCAATTATGTAATCTACTTGAGCAATTCGATGACGGGACAATAATATTGATTCGTCGTGGATATTGAAAATGGAATGTTAATATTCAGCTTAAGAGGTTTCTAAATTGCCAGCGGCATTCGATGGTGGCCGAGTGGAGATGCTATCGATGAGGTCTAATGAATTCCGAGGAAAATATTGACAGTGGGCGGGAACCTTATTTCTACCGGCAGAGAGAGAGAGAGAGAGAGAGAGAGAGAGAGAGAGAGAGAGAGAGAGAGAGAGAGAGAGAGAGAGAGAGATGTAAATAAACAAAATTAGAGAGAGAAAGAGAGGGATGTAAATAAACAAAACTAAGAGAGAGAGAGAGAGAGAGAGAGAGAGAGAGAGAGAGAGAGAGAGAGAGAGAGAGAGAGAGAGATGTAAATAAACGAAATAAACAAACAGGATGTAAATAAACAAAACTAAGAGAGAGAGAGAGAGAGAGAGAGAGAGAGAGAGAGAGAGAGAGAGAGAGAGAGAGAGAGAGAGAGAGAGATTTAAACAAAATGAGAGAGAAAAGAGGGTGTAAATAAAAAAAAACTAAAATAAATAAACAAAATGACAGAGAAAAGAGATGTAAATAAATAAACTAAATTAAGAGAGAGAGAGAGAGAGAGAGAGAGAGAGAGAGAGAGAGAGAGAGAGAGAGAGATAAATAAACAAAATTAGAGAGAGAAAGAGAGGGATGTAAATAAACAAAACTAAGAGAGAGAGAGAGAAGAGAGAGAGAGAGAGAGAGAGAGAGAGAGAGAGAGAGAGAGGTAAATAAACAAAATGACAGAGAAAAGAGATGTAAATAAATAAACTAAGAGAGAGAGAGAGAGAGAGAGAGAGAGAGATAGAGAGAGAAGAGAGAGAGAGAGATGTAAATAAACGAAATGACAGAGAATTTGTAAATAAACAAAACTAAGAGAGAGAGAGAGAGAGAGAGAGAGAGAGAGAGAGAGAGAGAGAGAGAGAGAGAGAGATGTAAATAAACAAAATTAGAGAGAGAAAGAGAGGGATGTAAATAAACAAAACTAAGAGAGAGAAGAGAGAAAGAGAGAGAGAGAGAGAGAGAGAGAGAGAGAGAGAGGTAAATAAACAAAATGACAGAGAAAAATGTAAATAAATAAACTAAGAGAGAGAGAGAGAGAGAGAGAGAGAGAGAGAGAGAGAGAGAGAGAGAGAGAGAGAGAGAGATGTAAATAAACGAAATGAGAGAAAAAGAGGGATGTAAATAAACAAAACTAAGAGAGAGAGAGAGAGAGAGAGAGAGAGAGAGAGAGAGAGAGAGAGAGAGAGAGAGAAATAAAACAAAATTAGAGAGAGAAAGAGAGGGATGTAAATAAACAAAACTAAGAGAGAGAGAGAGAGAGAGAGAGAGAGAGAGAGAGAGAGAGAGAGAGAGAGTAAATAAACAAAATGACAGAGAAAAGAGATGTAAATAAATAAACTAAGAGAGAGAGAGAGAGAGAGAGAGAGAGAGAGAGAGAGAGAGAGAGAGAGAGAGAGAGAGAGATGTAAATAAACGAAATGAGAGAGAGAAAGAGAGGGATGTAAATAAACAAAACTAAGAGAGAGAGAGAGAGAGAGAGAGAGAGAGATGTAAATAAACAAAATTAGAGAGAGAAAAGAGGGATGTAAATAAACAAAACTAAGAGAGAGAGAGAGAGAGAGAGAGAGAGAGAGAGAGAGAGAGAGAGAGAGAAATAAACAAAATGACAGAGAAAAGAGATGTAAATAAATAAACTAAGAAGAGAGAGAGAGAGAGAGAGAGAGAGAGAGATTGTTGGTGTACAGACTTAACCCATGCATTGTACAGTACATTCACCACTAATGAATTCGACCATCTCTCATCTTGATGAAAAAAATGGACTTTCAATGTCAGTCTAAAGAAATGAGGAAAAAAAAAACCTGAAAAAAAGGCCACATCAGAAGAGAGAACGTTTAGGGTTTTATTCTTAAAAGAATGAAGAACGGTAATTTTTTTTTTATATTCTTCTGTTTCAGCTGAATAATTAAACTGCGGTCCTTTTGTGATACCTACTTCAAAGGAACAAAAATAAAGCTTTTCCTAATAACAAACAAAATTACTTATTCTCGTGGAGAATATATTATATGTATATATAAGTATATATATATATATATATATATATATATATATATATATATATATATATATATATATATATATATATATATATATATATATGACTGTGAAATATTTTCTGTTAAAACAAAATATCATCAAATATAAGGAGCCCATAGAAACATTAAAATGTGGAAAATAAAGGCTATATTTCAGAGACCAAACTGTCTCTCTCCTCAGGCAAATGGTGAGGAGAGAGACAGTTTGGTCTCTGAAATATAGCCTTTATTTTCCACATTTTGGCAATTCTATGGGCTCCCTTATATTTATATATATATATATATATATATATATATATATATATATATATATATATATATATATATATAAACACTGTATATATCCAACTGTTAAGAAACAAATATCGTACAATATCCATTTCCCTGCACGTTGCGAATAACTTATACAACAAGAGGGAAATGTAGTTGATATGTAATACTGCCCCTGAACAGGATTCGAACCTGGGCTTTTGGTTTAGGAAAAAGATCTACAGCAATAACTAATTGTTTCTAGCCGATTACTCAAAGTCGACTGCCTATCATTGTTTCTTAACCCGAGGGCCAAGTTCGAATCCTGGTCTGGGCAGACACTTAACAATTAATCATAATTCCTGCGGATGTAGGTTATTCCGATGGTGCAGTGAAGTGGATATTAAAGGATATTTGTGGCTTAATATCTGTGAATATAAAATAAAGAAGTGATAAAAAATCCCGCATACGCACACGCACACACTACATACATACTTACATATATACATTATGTATATATATATTATATATACATATATTTATATATTATATATAATATATCCATATATATAATATATATATATATATAAATATATATATACATATATATATATATATATATATATATATATATATATATATATATATATATATATATATATATATATCACAGGACCACCAAGAGAAAAACATAACAGTCCCAATCAGAAAAAACAATCTTTTTCCTAAAGCTCTTTCGAAGACACCCAGACTACAGCGAGCCAGACATTCCACAAGAAATCATTTTCAATCGCACAAAACGCCCCAACGCAGTCAAAGTCAAAGGCTGGCTATTACTGCAGAAATATACAGCGTTTGTCAAAACACTCACGGTCGCTTTTGGGAATGGACGCCAGGTGTCTGACTGGCCGTCGCTTTCCAAGCAATATAAAGCATTTCTCTCGAGTGCCTTCGCTTCCTAGTGGCCTTCACGACGAAACTAATCAGAAAAGTAAGTCTGCGTAGTTATCCGAGAGAGAGAGAGAGAGAGAGAGAGAGAGAGAGAGAGAGAGAGAGAGAGAGAGAGAGAGAGAATATACATTCGTGGAGTGAAAGAAGTTGCTTGCAAATTTCTGCTTTGAAGAATGCATCTAGGAGTTCCTGACTAAAAGGAGCGATCATTGAGAGAGAGAGAGAGAGAGAGAGAGAGAGAGAGAGAGAGAGAGAGAGAGAGAGAGAGAGAGATCTTTCCATTTTTATATCTGGACAGGCTGTGTTAAAGTCTGTTGAGAAGAAAATTTGCTGATAGAGCATAAGAGAGAACAACTTAGTTTTAATGACAAAAGTTCGCAAAAGACAAGTTTTTATTGATTCGAGACGCTCTCCCAAAGTTGACTGGAGAGAAGAAAAAGTTGATAGAATGTGGAAGAACGTCTCTCTCTCTCTCTCTCTCTCTCTCTCTCTCTCTCTCTCTCTCTCTCTCTCTTCTAAACAGAATGAGGAATAATAACTAGTGGCCCAGGGGCCACACTGCCCATCTGAGCAAACTAGCTGCTGTACACTGCAGTATATGATTAACATTTTTTCCAGCGTATTCTTGAGTAAAACTTCAGATAACAACTATGGCCCCTTTCTGGACCCTGAGGCCACGAATTGAACGAACTTGAATCTTCACTACCTAAGGAAACCTTCACGTGAGCTCAGTCTTTTCTGGTCTGGTAATTATAGAGATGATTTTTAAAACGACTATCCTATTTTCACTATTCAATAATCTCCACCTGAATGCGGCGTGTCTCCTCACCCGAGTGAACCTTAATCCCTTTACTGAAAGATATTTTTGTTTTTTCAAACACACAGACACATACATATATAATACGGACGCATACGTACTTACAGACAAACAGAAGTCTGAAAATTTATGTCAGGAAGACTTTCAACTCAGATGAATTTTAAAAAATGCAAAAAGAATGACAATATCTCCCAAAGGAAGATGAAAAAAGATATTTCCCTGATGGTAGTGAGAAGGAAATGATTTTCACCATTCTGTTCATTTCCAGAAATAATTTAGTCTTTTCAGTGTTCCTAAAAGAAAACAGGTCTTAAGGTGAATCCCAGAGAAAAGATCCCACGTGACAAGTAAAGGTGTGAAGGTTCATATAGGACTCTACGAGCTAATTCTATAAAGAATTTCCGATGGGGAAGGTAGGACGCAAAGTTGCATATATGGACTACGGCTGAATTCAAAAAGAATTTCCTAGGGGAAAAAAAGTGGCATGAAGATATCTATAAGAACTGACAAAGGTCAATTCCATATGAAGCTCACTCGGGGAAAGCAATGACAAGAATATGAATACATAGACTACAGGTTAATGCTATAGGTAAGTTCCCACGGGGATGAATACATGGGCTACGGGTTAATGCTATGGGTACGCTCCCACGGGGATGAATACACGGACTACGGGTTAATGCTAATGGTACCTTCCCACAGGGATGAATACTTGGACTACGGGTTAATGCTATGGGTAAGTTCCCACAGGGAAAGCAAGAAAATGACTGATCATCAAAGAATGTTCAGTCATTTGGCGAGACAGGGAAATAATCGAAAAAATCGATAATTCAAAGCTAGATACTCATGATTACCCTCTGCTGTTGCACGAGAATTCTAACAAATGAAAAAAAAAGAATACTTCTCTACCTGTATCATAGAAGAGAGAGTTCATTAAGGACAAAGATCAGGATTAGACAATACCAGGAATAACAATAATTCACGTGCAAGCAATGATTGTTACGTTACAAATATTCCACGAATGCACGGCCACTTATCACTTTGCTGAAGATAAGTAATAAGTTCCTGCAGCCTCCGAATCGCTGGCCACCTTCGTCCCCCCAAAAATATAGATCAAATAGGCACCATTTTAAAATGGCCAGTCGACGTTGTCAAGTTCCCCAAATGTAATTCAGATACAAAAATATCACTTCAACAACAGAAGCGCTTTTCAGCTCAGAGTTTAAAAGAATGAGGTAGTGAGACACAGCATTTGAATTACAAAACATCATTATTAATTACTGCGTTTATCTGTACAGGGAAGGTTGGTGGAATTGCACCATCAAAAATTTGATCTTAAAAAACTCATCTTTCAAAAAATGTAGAGAGAAATGAGAAGACTGGCGTAATTATACAATTAATAACTTGGTCTTACAAAATTAATCTTTCAAAAAGGGCAGACAGAAATGAGAGAGAGAGAGAGAGAGAGAGAGAGAGAGAGAGAGAGAGAGAGAGAAAAAAAGAATAATCGCTTCAATCAAAGATCAAATATGCGCTTGAAATAAACACCCTTCATTCCGACAGTATCCTAAATAATTTGGCTTCAGTTTCCCTGAATAAAATATGATCAAAATAAGGAAATAACAGCGAGTGAATCTTAATCGAAGAGAAGTGATGAAATTGATATTTCTTATCTTTCGGAGAAAATCTGAGGGAGATGAAAGGGTATTCCAGCAATATATTGCTCCGGTCATGTTAGTTTTTATAAATGGCTAAATGTGGGTAAATAAGTGGACTGCAAGGCGGAAATTAATCTTCCTGATGTTAGAAAAATCAGAAGGGGAGTGAGGAAAAATTGGATTATTCATTACTTCAATCTTTCCAATAATAATAATAATAATAATAATAATAATAATAATAATAATAATAATAATAATAATAATAATCGTTAAAAGGTCCATGATGAGACATGATGGAAAAGAGTTCTATTGAAGATACTATAATAATAATAATAATAATAATAATAATAATAATAATAATAACATAATAATAGGGTTCATGATGAGACATGATGGAACAGCTATATATTGAAGATATAATAATAATAATAATAATAATAATAATAATAATAATAATAATAATAATAATAATATAGGATTCATGATGGAAAAGTGTTCTATTGAAGATATAATAATAATAATAATAATAATAATAATAATAATAATAATAATAATAATAATAATAATAATAATATAGAATTCATGATAAGACATGATGGAAAAGTGTTCTATTGAAGATATAATAATAATAATAATAATAATAATAATAATAATATTTATTGAAGATATGATAATAATAATAATAATAATAATAATAATAATAATAATAATAATAACAGGATTCATGATGAGGCATGATGGAAAAGTGTTCCATTGAAGATATAATAATAAACCAAAAACCCACTTCGTCACATCTTCTATCGACATTTTCTCACACCTTAATTACCTAAGATTCAAACGGAAATTTTCAGGTAAAATAACTGTTAAATTCTTTACTCGTAAAACTACGAGCAGATAAATTGAATTTTGGAATAATTGGCCGCCTCCGTCCAATCTCTCAAGGGGAATGGAATCGAATCGGGAACAGCGCGAGGATTGTGAAGGATAAGATTTTAATCAATTTCATAAAGGGAAAAGATTTAGGCGTTAATAACAACGCAAGTGCGAATGGCCACTCACAAAAATCTCCAGTTATACTGTTTTTGCGAAGTTTCTTCGGCGCAGTCAAGTTTTCTGCACATCGTATAATCAAGGCCACCAAAAAAAGATCTATCTTTCGGTGGTCTCGGTATAATGTTGTATGAGCCGCGGCCCATGAAACTCTCAGCCGGTCGTGGTGGCCTGTCCTATGTAGTTGCCAGAAGCAATATTATGGCTAAATTTAACCTTAAATAAAATAAAAACTATCGAGGCTAGAGGACTGCAATTTGGTATGTTTGATGATTGGAGGGTGGATGATCAACATACCAATTTGCAGCCCTCTAGCCTCAGTAGTTTTTGAGATCTGAGGGCGGACAGGAAAAGTGCGGACAGAATAAAGTGCAGACACAAAAAAGTGCGGACAGAAAAAAGTGCGGGCAGAAGAAACTGCGGACAGAAAAAACTGCGGACAGAATAAAGTGCGGACAGAAAAAAGTGCGGACATAAAAAAGTGCGGACAGAAAAAGTGCGGACAGAATAAAGTGCGGACGGACAGACAAAGCCGGCACAAAAGTTTTCTTTCACAGAACACTAAAAAGAGTCACTAAATGACAATCAAACAGGCCATGTTGTTTCTGAGTCACTTCGTTCTTCAACCTCCGCTGAGACGACTGAATTTGAACCCGAAAATAATTATTCGCAAAATACAGCGAGTTTTCCAACTCGCGGCAGATGAAACTAACAGGAAGGAAATAAAAAATTTATTGTCACCTTTGTGCATCTAATAAAAATTTATCAGAGGAGATTCATCATTCAAAAGCAATTAATCCTGCCTTTTCATTTTTAATTCCCGCACTGAAATGAAATTTGTTTCTCTGAAAGACCTGCTTTGCTCTACAGTAAGAGGAATGTAGCAAAAGGATGTAGTAATTCCAAAACAAATATATTTCCTCTATATTTTTTTATGCTAACGGGGCAAATTAAATTGTAATTCTCACTCTAAGTCTTACGCTTTTGAAGTACAAAAAAAAAAAAAAAAAAAATTTTTATTACATGAGAAACTAGTGCCATTTTATCAGTGTCTCTTTTTTTTTTGGCTAAGGAATGAAGGAAGAAAATTCATGATAAAGGATTCTATAACAATGTATTTCTGAAGAGTACCGGATAAAATAAATTCTCATCCTAAAGCGTAAAGCGAACTGGTATGCATGCACAACATTACTACAACAAATGACTAAAATATAATATATATATATATATATATATATATATATATATATATATATATATATATATATATATATATATATATATACTTATACATATATATAGTTCTACATTGGAGGGTTGGTATCGTTCTCGGCTAGCACTCTGCTGGGCCCGCGTTCGATTCTCCGCCCGGCCAATAAAGAATTAGGGGAATTTATTTCTGATGACAGAAATTCATTTCTCGTAATAATGTGGTTCGGATTCCACAACACGCTGTAGGTCCCGTTGCTAGGTAACCAATTGGTTCTTAGCCACGTAAAATAAATCTAATCCTTCGGGCCAGCCCTCTCTAGGAGAGCTGTTATTCAGCTCAGTGGTCTGGTTAAACTATGGTATACTTAAGTTTATATATACTTTATATATCATATATATACTATATATATAAATATATATATATATATATATATATATATATAGTATATAATATATACACAGTATATATATATATATATATAAAATATATATATATATAATACATTCCCAGAATATATATATATATATATATATATATGTGTGTGTGTGTGTGTGTGTGTGTGTGCGTGTTTATTTTTTGATCAGGAGATACTTTTACAAATCTTCATAAAAGTTAAGACGCACAGAAAAAATTAAAGAAAACATTCCCAGAACGAAGTATTTTTTTTATAGCATTGGGCCAGCGCGGACCCTTTGTCAGAGGAATAGGGGGCCTCTCAAAAACTGTGAACTCGGACCAACCAAAGGAGACGTTACTTTTAGTTTACCGAAAGGAAAACTATTGTGCCGGCTTTGTCTGTTCGTCAGCACTTTTTCTGCCCACCCTCAGATCTTAAAAACTACTGAGGATAGAGGGCTGCAAATTGGTATGTTGATCATCCGCCCTCCAATCATCAAACATACCAAATTGCAGCCCTCTAGCCTCAGTAATTTTAATTTTATTTAAGGTTGAATTTAGCCATAATCGTGCTTCTGGCAACGATATAGGACAGGCCACCACCAGGCCGTTGCTAGTTTCATGGGAAGCGGCTCATACAGAATTATAGCGGGACCACCGAAAGATAGATCTATTTTCGGTAGCCTTGATTATACGCTGTACAGAAAACTCGATTGCGCCGAAGAAACTTCTGCGCATTTTTTACTTGTTTTTATTTTCCTTGGCACGAGAACAAAACAGATAAGAGGAGATGATAGCTTTGTGCTCATGAAGTAAGCCAATGCTTGGTGATAATAACGTGAACAGCATGATACCAACTTATAAGTGATTACTGAATGAGAGTGAGGATTATCCATATTTAGCTCTATAAATAATACACGATACGTTTCAGAGAGAGAGAGAGAGAGAGAGAGAGAGAGAGAGAGAGAGAGAGAGAGGATTATCTTATGAATGATTTCAAACCAATGAATAAACACTTTCATCTCTCTCCTCATCTCATTCCATGAACCAGTGTCTGGGTCAACAGAGGCCTACTGGGGACTCAGTTACTGAGTTGAGAGAGAGAGAGAGAGAGAGAGAGAGAGAGAGAGAGAGAGAGAGAGAGAGAGAGAGAGAGAGGGCCAGCAATTACACGTTGATAAATCATTCAGGACCTCATAACATCAACGTTTCAAACATTTTTTAGTTTATGTCGAGAAAGTCAATTAGACGGGAAGAACATTTTTTTTTCACTTACTTGTTAACCTGCATTTATTTTCTCTCTGTAAAAGATGATCATTCATCCACGGGATCCCAAAATCTCAATTTGCATTCACATGCAATATACTCTTTATTGCTTCGTGTTTTGTTCTGTCTGTGTGTTGTTGCCAAAACTGTTCCCCCACCCGACCCTCGTCTCTCTCTCTCTCTCTCTCTCTCTCTCTCTTGTTTCAGTGTGTTTTGACTTTACAAACTGAGCACTTTCCAGCATTTCACTCTTGTGTTCTCTTCTGAAATAAAAAAAAAACACTTTCCCCTTCATCTCTCGTGTTATGATTTTCCTTCTCACACAGTAAACATCCTCTCTCGTTTGTGTGCTTGTTTAAACTCGTTTTCCATTCTCTTCAGCCTCGGGGAGTGGCTCGTTATCGCGTTAGACGGATTGAATGGGGCAAAACAAACTAACATGTAGATAAATAAATAAATAAAAAAAATAAACAAGTGAATACGAATGAATAAACAAATAAAGTCTTGGGTCGGTGTAGCATGGAAGGCTCTGCTTGCATTTACAGCAAAACAAACTAACATGTAGATGAATAAATAAATAAATAAACAAACAAGCAAATAAGAATGAATAAATGAATAGTCTAGGGGGAGCGTAGCATGGAAGGCTCTGCTTGCATTTACAGTCACTGTTTTCTCATCTTCATTCATGCAACATCTACAGTAATTTCGTTTTCATTATTTCTGATACAACAACAAGACCTGACAATCCAAAATCCCATTGTATATTACGCCAGAGAGAGAGAGAGAGAGAGAGAGAAGAGAGATTTTATGAATGATTTCAACCCAGTTGGGTGAAAATTACTAGTCGAGGCCCCCTTTTGATATAAAACATTCTTGACAAAACAATGAACAAACATGTTTGCTATGCTTTTTCACTCTTTTTTTCTCTCTCTTCTCCCTGGGTGCGACCCGCGACACTCGACTGACAACCAGATACATAAGTCAGGGCTTTGGTCAGCAGAGGCATACTGGGTTTCAGGGTCACTCAGTATGGAGAGAGAGAGAGAGAGAGAGAGAGAGAGGGGTGTCATATATTAAAATAAAACTCATCTATTTGTCAAGCATCATAAATGGATATTTAGTTGCTTATGTGGAAAAAGTGTAATACACAAATGTGGGGGCTCTTCGTAATTAATAAAACATTGTCATCTAGGTAATATATTTACAGCACGCGAAAGGAAAATAATGTAGGAAAGTACGGAAATGAACTTTATAATGCCACAGTATTGAAAACATAGCGTGACATTTTAAATTTCAAGTAAAATACAATAACGATATTTCTAAATTAATCCGTAAATGTGGTATATATGGTAGGGTCAAGTCAATGCTCACAGAATTCCATGTAATATATATATGTATATACATATATATATATATATATATATATATATATATATATATATATATATATATATATATACATGATAATATGACACGAAATATGACAAAATAAAATACCTGCTTTGATCGAAATAATGTTAAGGTTTTACTTTTGCAAAAGAATTCCTTTTGAAAAGTCAATTGTTTAATAGCAGACCATGATGTTAACAATAAAGTTACCGGCCTACGAAAAGCAGAAACAACTGATCTTATGTATTGGTAAAGGTAAGGATCTTATAGATATATGTATATACATATATATATATATATATATATATATATATATATACTGTATATATATATATATAATATATATATATATATATATATATATATATATATATATATATATATATATATATATATATATATATATATATATATATATATATATATATATATATATATATATATATATATATATATATATATATATATATATATATATATATATATATATCCTTAAGCTTACGACTAAACATAGGAGCCAGAAATATTTTCCAATATGCGATGCCAAAGATTAGAGAGAGAATTGATCAGACTTCTTACATTTTTTCTGGTCCATATCTCCTTTCGCAAAGACAGTAGGGAGGAGGGGAAAGAGACTCTCCAGAGAAAAAACTCCTTTACGAACAAGTGAATACGAAACGAGACTAAACGAGAGGACTGGACTACCTAATTTGCGTCTTCCAAACAAAAACACACACGGGCACAACGAAAAAAAAATTTCAACTCTTTTAACAGCAAGAAACAAGCCTCACAAAAAAAAGCAAAAATGCAATCGGGTTTGCTGTTCAGCGTATAATCAAGGCCACCGAAAGTAGATCTATCTTTCGGTGGTCTCGGTATAATGCTGTATGAGCCGCGGCCCATGAAACTTTCAGCCACTGCCCGGTGGTGGCCTGTCCTATAGCGTTGCCAGACGCACGATCACGGCTAATATTAACCTTAAATAAATTAAAAACCGGTGAGGCTAGATGGCTGCAATTTGGTATGTTTGATGATTGGAGGGTGGATGATCAACATATAAATTTGCAGCCCTCTAGCCTCAGCAGTTTTTAAGATCTGAGGGCGGACAGAAAAAGTGCGGACGGACAGAAAGCCATCTCAATAGTTTTGTTTTCCGGAAAACTAAAAAAGTGCGGACGGACGGACAAAGCCATCTCAGTAGATTTCTTGTACAGAAAACTAAAAATGCGCAGCACAAATTCGAATGTCTTATTTCCGAAGGATTTCTCAGCGGACGGATTCCTTCGCGCAGAGCCTTGACCCGATTCTTTGACCAGCCAGCCGTGTGTCTCTCCTCA
The DNA here is from genome assembly GCF_040412425.1 of Macrobrachium rosenbergii. Taxonomy (NCBI): domain Eukaryota; kingdom Metazoa; phylum Arthropoda; class Malacostraca; order Decapoda; family Palaemonidae; genus Macrobrachium; species Macrobrachium rosenbergii. Next base: position 5,619,286 of record NC_089796.1, on the reverse strand, counting down.
TTCTAGATGGTAGAAAAAAAGTAATCAAAACAAAGAGGTGAATTCATTAGCGATGTCAGCACATCAGGCGTATGTGTATCCGAGAATACGTCAGTCTCTCTTTCTCTTTTTGACGCACCCACACACATATACTCTCTCTATCTCTCTCTCTTTGACACACCCACACACTCTCTCTCTTTTTGGCACACACACATATACTCTCTCTCTCTCTTTGATACACGCACACACACATACTCTATCTCTCTCTTTCACACACCCACACTCTCTCTCTGTCTTTGACACACACACACATTCTCTCTCTCTCTCTCTCTCTCTTTGACACACACACACACACACACTCTCACTCTCTCTCTTTGTCACACACACATACACTCTCTCTCTCTCTCTCTCAAGTCACGTTTCTGTGATCTGAATGTAAAGGAAGTGCGTAAATACATTAAAATATATTCATGCACTTATCAATAAAATTATAAGAAAATATGTATTAATGTAAAGTTATAAAAATGATAAAAGAAAATTCCGTATTTATTGGCACTTGAAAAACCAGACCGGGATTTTGCCAATCACATCAGGGAAAATGAATTATTTTGGCATTTCATTTTTTATAGGTTTCATAAGCGCAGCTATATCAAATGTACCAAATATCTGATAAAAATCAATTATAAAGTTAAAAAGCACACGCTCCGATATTATATGTATACAATATATATATATATATATATATATATATATATATATATATATATATATATATATATATATATATATATATACACACACACATGTATATATATGTATGTACACAGATGCGCACACACACACATATATATATATGTGTGTGCGTTAGGGCATAATACTGGTCACCTTTTTTTTAAAGATATATTTCCCTCTGAAAGCATTGAATCCCAAGGGAAACACTTGAAAAAGCTCCTTCTTTCCCGCTGGGATTCGAACCCACACACACCAGAACGAGTGAGGCTGCAACTAACTCACCATTCTGTGAAGAAGGATAAAAATTCTTTTCATCGCTAGCAAGGCATGACCTTTTATTTGTTCAACAAGTTCCTGAGGGGTGGGGCTGCAAGCCTCATGCCTTTTTTTTTCTTGATAGCATGACCCAATCTTCATACAGACACGTTTATAGACAAACTGATTAAAAAATCTACCTTTCTGCATCCTAAGTTGACAGACAATTACCGGAAGACCTGATAAATGTCAATAAGGCCTGCAGGATTCGTCCACCTATTATACTTTAAGACGCCGTGATGCTGACTTTAAACCCCCTCCCCCTTTCCTTCCCCCTCCCCTTTTATTTGCATCCTATCATCCAGCCACCGAAGCGATCATAAGATAAACGAGAGAGAAGGGCTGGATGCATATTAAGGCCAAGTCAGTTTCAAAGTTCTTTATGAGATTGCGCGTCAGTCAAAATCAAATAAAACTGATTTGAACACAGCCATGCGCATAAAGAAAAAGGTAGGACTGAATAAAAGCCGAAAAACATTTTCACATTCGCTGAAAAGTACGAACGTTAGGGAGCCCAATACCTAACTGTTTCCCTGTGGCTGACCCTCGAGAAAGAATGGCAAGTAATTAAGTCATCTCCATCAAATCCCCTAATTGAAATATCAGCTTAACTATTGGCAGCGAATTGATATCAGCAAGTACTGTAGATCTTACTGGTACTTTTCAAATTTACGTAAAGACTTGACTGGAAACCTTACCACGTTTAGATTCTTGAACTCGTCTCTTTCCTCTGTGTTTACTGCGGTATAATCTTACGTGCATAAAGCGACTGTCAGCACGAATGAACGAATTCCACTGCCTATTTTCTTGAGAGAAAGAGACAGAGATTACACGCGAAAAGCACTCTCAGAGAGAAATCAATGAAGTTAAATTTGAATTCAGAATGAGTTACAAGGAGAGAGAGAGAGAGAGAGAGAGAGAGAGAGAGAGAGAGAGAGAGAGAGAGATTGATGAGGCTAGTATATAGATGTATGAAGTGGTTAATTTAACCTAGATGTTGTAACGCCAGTTTTAGTCAGTCGATCAAGTAGTTAATTTAGCAGTTTTACTAAAGTTTGAATATAGCAGTGACAGTTGTGTTGTTTTTACTCTGAAGTCACCCGCCGTTAGGGTGATAGTGTAACTTGGTAGCTGACCAAGGTGTGTCAGGTATGCCTTGATGAAGCAAAAGTTCCAGCGGAGAGGAAGAAAGGATATCTATGGACATGAATATCCTGATACTGGGCACAAACGGAGAACAAAGATAACGGTTATCGCGCTAGAAAGAAGCATTCGGAAATCGTCAACTCTTGAAACGAACACCACCAGCAAAACCCACTCACCGTTAGTCAGAAAAAACGTTATTGCGATGTACTTCCATCCATATCATGCAGATTACTTCTTCTCTTATTACTTTTGTGTTCCCTTCTGCCCTTCAATCCGGGGATTTGTGATATTTCAATTTCCCCTTCATGTAGACCTCCCTTCCCTGAGGGAACTTATTCCTGGAATTCAACCCGCGTGTTCCATGTTCGTTTTAGTTTCCTCCCTGGAATTCCATATCGAGCTAAAAGCCATCGGTTCTTTTACTTTTTTCCATGAATCTATAATAGTAGCATTCAAGGTTTATCTACCAATAGCCACTCTTTGCTCTACCATTCAAGGTTTATCTACCAATAGCCACTCTTTGCTCTACCATTCAAGGTTTATCTATATACTAAGTGATTTCCTGTGAGAGCAAAAGAGAGGGTGGAGGGGGTTGGAGGGAGAGAATGTGAATGTCGAAACGTTTTCCTCCCTCGAATTGGGGCCCTGTTACTCCCCCTTTACCGCAGGAGATAAGGACGAGTATTTACTTTTTTATCTTTTCCAAACCGCCCCACCTTTGGCCGTACCCCATTGTTCGTGTAAGGACTGCCACGGGTTCCAGGGCGCTCATTCAAATTCCACTTCATCTTCCACGCCGCTGCCTCTCGCGAAATTGTTTGTGATGCGCCTTTGTTATTGAATTTCAAAGGTGAGCTACTGGCTCTTCCAGATAGCTTCTAAGGTGAGGTGTTATTTTACCTGAATCCGCCCCCCCTCCTTCTTTTCCTTATCGGTGACGTCAGTAGCTCTGCCGTTTGACGTTCTGCTCCGTACTTCTTTTAGTTGTTGACATCAATCGTTAAAATTAGAACTTGAATCAATACGTAACAAACAAGTAATGTATGTGCCGAAGTGTCTTCGGCGCAATCGAGTTTTCTGCACAGCGAATAATGCTGCATGAAACTCTAACCCACGGCCCATGAAACCCTCAGCCGCGGCCCATGAAACTTTCAGCTACGGCCCGGTGGTGGCCTGTGTTGTTGACACCTATAGCGGTGACAGACGCACGATCATGGCTAACTTTAACCTTAAATAAAATAAAAAACAAGTAAAAACTGCCCCGAAGTTTCTTCGGCGCAATCAAGTTTTCTGTACAGCGTATAATGCTGTATGAAACTCTAACCCACGGCCCATGAAACCCTCAGCCGCGACCCATGAAACTTTCAGCTAAGGCCCGGTGGTGGCCTGTGTTGTTGACACATATAGCGGTGCCAGACGCACGATCATGGCTAACTTTAACCTTAAATAAAATAAAAACTACTGAGGATAGAGGGCTGCAATTTGGTACGCTTGATGAGTGGAAGGTGGATGATCAACATACCAATCTGCAGCCCTCTAGCCTTAGTAGCTTCAATATCTGAGGGCGGACGGAAAAAGTGCGGACGGAGAGACAAATAGCCTTCTCAATAGTTTCCTTTTACAGAACACTAAGACTGATCGTTTAGTCTTGACTATCAATTTCATCTCGAGGTATTTCTGTTAGTAAGACTGACTACTGTCTGTCCACAGCCATTTCACCTCCCGAATTATGGTGTCACTTTCCTTCTATTTTCCCAAGAGATATTAATGGCAGGCTACAATCTTCGTTTAATGTTACCTTTCTCTTGGCAGTATTTATGTTCGACGTGGGCCGATATTCATTTGTCATCCACCTTCTGAGAAATCTGTTGGTTCATAACATCTATAAAAGAACATCCCTCCTTTCACTGAAATGTTGCTCGTCTCATTCCTCTTGGCAATAGAATCTGTCGTACCCAGGGAATACTGGTAATGAAAATCCCTCCCTCTCTCTCTCTCTCTCTCTCTCTCTCTCTCTCTCTCTCTCTCTCTCTCTCTCTCTCTCTGTTCATCTATCTCTCTTTGTTTCCAAAATAAGCCAATTGCTTTTTGCTGATTTATTTTTCTTTTTTTAATAAGTGACCACTTCTTTCTGTATCTCCCATTACCTCCTGTTACTTCTTTCAGATGAACACCATGTTCTTTGGAGGGCTGAATTTCAGGTCTGTGGGCCCTGTGGGCGTGTTCCATATGACTAGGGTTCATCTTCTGAATAATAATAATAATAATCTCTCTCTGTATTCACCTATCTATCTTTATTTCCAAAATAAGCCAATTGCTTTTTTCCCCTTAACAATAAGGCATTTTCACGGAATTTTGGATGACTCAATCTTTTAGCACTTGTCTCAGTAACTCCTTATAACATATTCGTTATCTCTCATACACACAACAGACTATTATTCAGATGACACTGCTCTTCATGAAAGCTTCCTTCTTGCATTTTCAAAGTAAATAAATATGTAAATAAATAAACAAATTCTCCTCCCCATCACTAACCTTTCTCGAGGGAACTCAATGCATCGGGCCTTCAATTGTGAGTTACCCAATGTGTATGTACACGTCGACAAGGGGAGGGAGAATATTTTTACATCTTTTATGATACGGCTTCGAAAATCGTTTCGTCTTCCGCTCCGATTCATAAAGAAAGGCGCATCAAGTCATTCCTTTCACTGGGAAAGACTTTGTTTCGTAACCAGAAGATTTAATGCATACGTTAGAGAGGGATCTAAATTGACTATATCATGAGTTTAACATGCTCACTCGGCAGGACGGGAGGACAGTTACCACTGGTCAAACTCAGGTGTTTGAGAGAGAGAGAGAGAGAGAGAGAGATTGGTCAAACTTAGAGAGAGAGAGAGAGAGAGAGAGAGAGAGAGAGAGAGACCATTGGTCAAACTTAGAGAGAGAGAGAGAGAGAGAGAGAGAGAGAGAGAGAGAGAGAGAGAGAGGACGTAGTTACCATTGGTCAAACTTAGAGAGAGAGAGAGAGAGAGAGAGAGAGAGAGAGAGAGAGAGAGAGAGAGAGAGAGAGAGAGAGAGGACGCAGTTACCATTGGTCAAACTTACACTTACAAAGAGAGAGAGAGAGAGAGAGAGAGAGAGAGAGAGAGAGAGAGAGAGAAGAGAAGCAGTTACCATTGGTCAAACTTACACTTACAGGGAGAGAGAGAGAGAGAGAGGAAGCAGTTACCATTGGTCAAACTTACACTTACAGAGGGAGAGAGAGAGAGAGAGAGAGAGTGAGAGAGAGAAGGGGGATGATGGACGGCGATGTGAAACAACGAGGCACTCAAAATGAAAATAATGCGTAGGCAATAAAGAAAAGAAAAAAAAAACTGGAAAAGTTAAAAGCGAAACGGATTACTGTTGATAAGGATAAACACGGATTTATTATTATTTTTATTTCACCGAGATAATGATGTTCCATATATAAGCTCCGCGAGTGAAGCCAGCGACCTAGAATATGAATTTAAAACATTTAGATTATGAATTTAAAATATTTACGCAGTTGGTCTAATCCCGATGGCGTTCCGCCCACAAAGACTTGTGATCAGAAACTCGGCGTAACTCGCTTAGAGAGAGTTGTCTCGGAGGCGGTAACAAAATCAGGATTATTCCTGGGATTTTCTTGAGACATGAAAGAAGTCAAGGGTTAAGGGTTAAAGGTTAGGGGGTTAAGGGAGCGACAAAGAGTTAATGGAAAGATGCGCTGCTTCTTTATACTTATGGAAGGATGAGGACTGATATAAAGCTCTAAGATAATTTCTATATATATATATATATATATATATATATATATATATATATATATATATATATATATATATATATATATACACATATATATATATATATATATATATATATATATATATATATATATATATATATATATATATATATATATATATATATGTGTGTTTATATGTATATACATATGTATATACATATATACAATACATTTATATATATAAATTTGGTATACATATATATATATATATATATATACATATATTATATATATATATATATATATATATATATATATATATATATATATATATATATATATATATATATATATATATATATATATATATATATATTCTAAGTGCGTGACAAAATAATCTACGGATACCAAACTACGTTTTTATTAATAGTTACTAATGTACTTATACCGCTAATAATGACGGTAATATAAGAGAGGATCCTGGGGGTACGTCCTGACTCTGGGGACGTTACGTACCGTCCTGATGCTCGTGCTAAGGCACCGTTATCCTGGGGCCTGAGCTGGACGACGGCACGTTAAAAAAAAAAAAATAAAAATATGGCTATTCATGAAATTTATCCAAGAGAACGTAGGGGTGTAAGGCTTGAGATATCACTTCTTGCGTAAATATGTTCCCTATAAAATAATATAGACTACCACTTTCTAGAATAACTTAATCTATAAATGTAGCCAAACGTATTGGAAAAACGCATCGACATATTGCCGTCGACATGACATTTTCAATAAGAAGTTTATTTTCCATCTTTTTTTATTTTTCATTTTTTTCCAATCAACTCTCCAAACTTGGCGAGATGACATGCGATCTCGGCAGCATCTCCGGAAACTTTCGTCTCCGCCCAGTGGCTCTAAATATCCCTGTCAGAGGGGCGCGTGTGTTTTTCCTTGTATTTTTCGTCTGACTAAAACTTTGACTTCTGAGAGAGTCAGGGCGGCCATTAGATGAGATGCTTTCGGGATAATCATTCTTGGGAAGGTTCGTACCTTGGTGATCTTTCCTCTAAAACTAAGTCGCTGGCTGGCCGTCTTGGGTGATGAGACAAACTTTATTTTTTTTCCGGAAGGGAAAAGTTTGAAGGAAGTGAACTTGCTGTAGCGAAAAGGGGCGTCTACGAGATGGGCTCTTAGGACAGATGAGTTGAGTCGAAGATCGTCATGCAACGACCCGACGTTGATAAGAGCACTGTGCATCTAAAAAAAAATTTCTACAAAATTATAAGGGTGCAGCCTTTGGCAATGTCGTGTGTGTGTGTGTATGTATGTATGTATGCATGTATGTATGTGTGTATGTATGCATGTATGTGTATATATATATATATATATATATATATAAATCATATATATATATATATATATATATATATATTATATATATATATAAATCTGACTACAGAAAACAGGCCAATTTCTTATCTTTATTCCGACATTTCGTATTAACTTTATTACATCTTTTGGGAATCTGTCAATAAATATGATAAGATTACAAAACAATCTTAAATTTGTTAAAAATCATAAAGCAGTAAAGATAAGATAAATGTAGAAATTGGCCTGTCCCTTTAGCCAACCTGTGATTTGGTCTTCAACTATCTGCACCTTGGTTGTATACATATAATTATATATATATATATATATATATATATATATATATATATATATATATATATATATATATATATATATATATATATATATATATATATATATATATAAATGAATCATTAAATACACACACACCTAATGAAACTCATATTTTACAATAGTGCTGTCGCGAATATTGGTGTAGAATATATAAATACTATACTAAATATTTCCCAATCTCCAGAACAACTCTGAAGAACGATCTACCACCAGTTTTCTGAACGAAACTGATGAAAAATTATTCATTAAAATCACTGACTTGATATATTTTTTGAGCTTCCGCAAAAAAAAATAATAATATATCCGAAAACTCAAATGACGCCATCGGGGATTCTAACTGTAAACCTGTTGAAAGGTCATAAAGGTAAACACAGTCCATATGTCAGAAGAACCTTCTACTCGTCATTAATACCCCTTCAGCATTCTAGACGGCTCGATCTGAAGGACCCTCGCTCGCCCTCCCGAAGTTCCGGTCAAACTTTCGAGGGCTTAATCCGATTAAGCGATTATTAAAGAACTCAGCGAAGCAACCAAGCCATTTCTGAGCAGTCCGTGAACTGGGCGATTCCTCGCCCGTTGCTAACAGAATCGAATACAGAACGTACGCCAAATGCCAAGGGCTAGGACCTACGAGGTCATTCAGTGCTGAAACGGAAATTGACAATAAAAAGGCTTGAAAGGTGTAACAGGAGGAAAACTCGTAGTTGCACCATGAATCAATTGTTAGAAGAGTGTGGAAAGTAAGATGGAAGAAAGAGAATATAAACAGAGGTACGGTAAAAAGGAATGAAAGGGGTTGCAGCTAGGGGCCTAAGGGACGCTGCAAAGAACCTTAAATAATCCCTACAGCCCGGTGACAGCGATTGCTTTTCATCGTCCTTTTAGGATTTGAGACGTAATGACTTCTTCCAAGACATTACCAATACTTTATCCTTTAGGAATCAGAAGGACACTGTTTTTGGAGACGGGAAAATATCGAGGACTAAATGCTATGACTTTCTGACTCACTTTAATAGCAGATAAAGTATTGGTAATGTCTCGGAAGAAGTCGTTACGTCTCAAATCCTAAAAGGACGATGAAAATACTTATAAACCTTAGATACATAGCCTACAGGACCTGTAGAGCTTTTTAAACAATTTGCTGAAGTACGGGACACATAAAGAGAAAGCGATTCCAGATCCGACGCAATCCATCCACCATTTCTCAGTTACATTTGACTTGATTCAATAATAAGTTTTTATTCGATGATAGTTGCTTCGAGTTAACAGAAAAGATGGGAGAAAAATGTGTGGCAACCAGTTGATGAACCTCTCGTGCTAAAGTCGCTTGAAATTGACACCACGTTTGGAAAAGCCACTGATGTATAAGCACTTCTGTCTAGAATCCATGGATAACTTCATGGAGATATTGTTCCCTGTTTTACAATAACTTTTTTTTTTATTTAAATCAACCAACACGGCGTTTACTGCCAGATAAAAGATTACCAGCATGATAAAAAATTACCAGCATATATTATAATAAAAAATTACCAGCATATATCATAATTGATCCAGGAAATGAATGCCAAACGAATGATAAAGTTGGCAGGAGGATAACGAAAGCAAATACTAACACAAGAAAGTGGAAACTGTGATTCCCACCCGGGCCTGCTTTGACAAATGTCTGTCACCCCATCCGTCCCGAAAATCCATTTCCTGCCGTGACAGGAAATGTGGTCTGACAGGGGATTTGAGCAATCTGTTGCCCTTTCGCCATAAGGTGGCTTCACCTGTGAGGAGTGAGGGTGACCAACATATATATATATATATATATATATATATATATATATATATATATATATATATATATATATATATATATATATATATATATATATATATATATATAGAGAGAGAGAGAGAGAGAGAGAGAGAGAGAGAGAGAGAGAGAGAGAGAGAGAGAGAGAGAGACAGAGACAGAGAGAGAGCATCAAATTCGAAACTATCTCTCATTTCCTTAGTCAAGTTTCGACAATTACCATAAATCTCCTACGATTGTCGAAGTCTGATCTTCTGCCCGAAATCCAGTTCTTCCTCTATTCAGGAAAAAGCAATAAAAAACTGGCTATTCTTTTGTAGTTCATCGTCTACTCTCCCCTTTCGACGATATTCACTTAGGTCGAGGGCGAGATTCAATTGTTGGATTCGGCAAACGCCCCCTCCCCGGCCCCCATCCAAAAAAATATTCTCAATCTCATTATCCCTTGATGAAGTTGATACCGAGAGAGAGAGAGAGAGAGAGAGAGAGAGAGAGAGAGAGAGAGAGAGAGAGAGAGAGAGTCTAATGAGATTCCGACCCATAAAATTCCCCCTAATTTGGGTAACCATCTTTTACGTGCCCAAGGCGCTTAGAATACCCCGTTGAGGGAAGGCTTAGTTTAAGTGTACCCTTGCTGAAGACTTGAAAGATTTTGCTTATGCTTTTTATTTTAGTTCTTACAAATACTGTAAATCAAATCTGATATTCTGATAATGCCAATGTCTGTTAACTGTATTATTTTTTCCCGAAAGAATATTCATTTTATTGATATTTTTGAGTCATATTTTGTCATAAGCGTTTAAAATTATCCAGTTTTAATTCAGTTCTTATAAATAAATCATATCTGATATTCTGATAATGCCAATGTCTGTTACCTGTATTGTTTTTTCCGTACTGAATATTCACCTTATAAGTATTTATGAGATATATTTTCTTCATCAAAATTCTTATAACAGACTTCCCCCTAATAACAGAAACATTTAAAATGAATTCATCTGAACTGATTCTGTATGAATAACTGTGAGACAGTTTTTTTTTACCGACATTTATGAAATTAATTTTGTCATAAAATTTTTGTAACAGTCATTTAAAATTAATTTTATATTTTTATGAATAAAAATTTGTCATAAAAATTCTTGTAACATAAGCGTTTAAAATTAATTAATTTAATACATTTTTATGAATAAATCATATCTTATTAGGCTGATAATGACAATGTCTGTTAACTATTATTTATTCACTATAGAATATTTTTTGCGAGACGAATCAGACACTTTATCAGCATTTATGAGTCATAATTATTTTGTCATCAAAATCCATATAATAGAATTCCCGCTAATACAAGAGCCGTTTAAAATGAATTAATTTTAATTAATACTGTATGAAAAACTCACAACATTCTTAGTGAGACAAGGTGTTCGCTTTATCGGCATTTATGAAAGTCATATTTTGTCATCAAAATTCTGCTAACAGAAGAATTTAAAATAAATTAATTTTAATCAATTTTGTATGATCAACTCATAATATCTGCTTAGTCCGATAATGCTAATGTCTGTTAATTGTATTCATTTTTTCGCTAAGGAATATTTTTTAGTGGGACGAAAGATGACTGGAACAAAAGAAAATTTTACACTATACTCGTATAGGAACAAGTAAAAAATGCGCCCAAGTTTCTTCGGCGCAATCGAGTTTTCTGTACAGCGTCTAATCCCGGCCACCGAAAATAGATCTATCTTTCGGTGGTCTCGGTATAATGCTGTATGAGCCGTGGCCCATGAAACTTTAATCGCGGCCCGGTAGTGGCCTGTCCTATATCGATGCACGTTATGGTTAACTTTAACATTAAATAAAATTAAAAACTACTAAGCCTGGAGAGCTGCAATTTGGTACGTCTGATGATTGAAGGGTGGATGATCAACATAGCAATTTGCAGCCCTCTAGCCTCAGTAGTTTTTAAGATCTGAGGGTGGACAGAAAAAGTGCGGACAGAAAAAATGCGGACAGAAAAAATGCGGACGGACAGACAAAGGCGACACAACAGTTTTCCTTTCAGAGAACTAAAAAGGAACCCTTCAAAATTTCTCTAGGTCAAAAAATTTCAACAAAACGCCCAGAAAAATAAACAGGATAAAATGTTGCTTTCTTGCATTATTGAAAAGGAGAAAGGGGAAGAATGACAAAAATCAGAAAAGCTGAATTAAAAGTGCAAAGGAAATAAGTAATGTAGTATAAAGCCAAATTGAAGAGGGAGAAAGAGAAAGAAAAAATATACAGAAAAATCTCCAAGAAAATATTTCGTTTTAGCTTTCTTCTGTATCCGCTGTTCACATGTAAAAAACTCACTAATAATGAAATAAAACTGGTGTATAAATAAGAATAAAAGAAATTATTCTAAACATGAAACTATGGAAGAATAGAAAAAGAATGAAAAATATAAATATATATATATATATATATATATATATAGTATATATATTTATATATATATATGTATATATATATATATATATATATATATATATATATATATATATATATATATATATATATATATATATATATATATATATATATGTGTGTGCGCTTAACGTGTGTGTGTGTGTGTGTGTGTATAACTGAATCACGAAAATATGGAACGTGATGAATACATAAATAAAGACAAAATCCACGAGGGAAGAGAAACAGTGGAGTACTGCAAGGCCTTTCGATTTCTTGTCCTTTGCTTAGCAGACAAAAAGTCGAAAGGCCTTGCGGTACTCCACTGTTTCTCTTTCCTTCGTGGATTTTGTCTTTATTTGTATATGTCTATATATGTGTGTGTGTTTTATATTACATATATACATACATACATATATATATATATATATATATATATATATATATATATATATATATATATATATATATATATATATATATATATATATATATATATATACAGGTGACGACAAGAATATACTTAGTGACAATCGTTCATATATTAAATGAAAAGGACAGTAAACCTTCAAAATTACGAAGCAGAACTCTCGTCTATATTTCGCTAGGCCGTTACGACTAACTAAAGTCATGTCAAGTCTTAACGAACATTCGAAAAAGATTATATCAGAAATTTCCTCAGGGTTCAAATCTAGTATGAATTCAACATAACTCGAGTCTACCTGAATATGTAATGTTCTGTTCTCGGCCCCGTTCCCTAGAGCGTTCAGCCGGCGCAGGGCAAGACATTTTGGAAATGAATTAAGACGTGTAGACCGTTTAATATTCCAGGATCAATTATGAAACGAACCGTAAACAGCAGATGCTAGATTTGATAGCAATAAGAATGAAGCCGAATATATGTAAATATATGCATATATGTATATATATAATCATATATAATTATAATCATATTTATAGTTATATATATATATATATATATGTATATATATAAATATTTATATATATACATATAAATATACATATATAAAGGTAGCCCATGAAAACACTATAAAAATACCATAGAATTCTGTTTCAACAGAAAATATTTAATAGTAATATATATATATATATATATATATATATATATATATATATATATATATATATACATATATATATATATATATATTTCATAACAAAGGATGGCTTCAATGAAAGCAAAAGACCATCACAGACACATTCATCCTCTAACCGAGAAACAGCTGTGCAGAACACCCTCCAGTAATTCACTATTTAGTAATTAATCAACAAATAACCCTACTTTAGAAAACGGAATGCAACGATGTCACCTGAGTTACGAATGAAGGAATGTTATCTATTATCATCAATATTATTAATGATCCATTCTTAGTTTTCTGTAAAAGAAAACTATTGAGATGGCTATGTGTCTGTCTGTCCGTCCGCACTTTTTCTGTCCGCCCTCAGATCTTAAAAACTACTGAGGCTAGAGGGCTGCAAATTGGTATGTTGATCATCCACCCTCCAGTCATCAAACATACCAAATTGCAGCTCTTTAGCCTCAGTGACTTTTATCTTATTTAAGGTTAAATTTAGCCATGATAGTGCATATTGCACCGCTATAGGTGCCAACAATACAGGCCACCACCGGGCCGTGAGTGAAAGTTTCATTGGCCGCGGCTGAGTTTCACGGGCCGTGGCTGAGGGTTTCATACAGCATTATACGCCGTGCAGAAAACTCGATTGCGCTGAAGAAACTTAGGCTCATTTTTTACTTGTTTATGGTCGAATACACTGACCACATGACACAAGAATCTACTAAGAAGGCATGGGCAAAAATATGGGGTAAATAAATAAAAATGGCCGAATTATTAATAGCCAAGAGCCTCGATGACCAAGTCGGTTAGAGCAGCAGCCTCGGACTTCTTAGAGGTCTGTGGTGCGGGTTCAAATCCGCAGCCGACCGGTTAGAGAGGCGGACACTTTGCTATCCGTGTAGACACCCCGGGATTATGTATGTAATCAACGGATAGGTTTGCTTAAAAGCAAATGGGTGTTACAGACTAATACACACACAAACAAAGCCACTCCAACATCTTCTAAAAACATAACGGACACCTCGCACGTCTCGACTGTCTACCTAACCGCGCAACGTCTCCTCGTTGCTGGGAGAAATTGCGCTGGTGACTGGTACAATACATGTACATACGCTACCGGCGTATAAGCGATGACAGGCAGGGCAGCCGATCGCGACTACTGTACGAAGTCTACCCCAAAGCAAAATGAAAGTCCTTCAAAAAAGAAGGCATCGTGCTTACCCCATACAAATGGGAAAAAAAGCACGTTAAAAGAAGAAGAAGAATCACTAATAGCCAATTACAATAAAGGAAATAAGCTTGATGAAATATTTGATTATAAGGAAAGTAAGGTGTGGCTAATTGTTCCCTTACACAAGATGCCCATCTGTCGAAAGGCAACCCACCCAGTCTCCTCCCCTCACCTCCCTCCTCCGGACCACTAGCAATTTATCAAAGCAGTTTCCTTACATTTTTCGGCAAGGGTAATTAAGGACTACTCCCGGTTACGACATTGGATGAATCTTGCTGGCCGTGGTTCTTCCCTTCAACAATATTTAAAATAAATATCCTTGCCAATATTTAAAGTAAATATTCTTGCCAATATTTAAAGTTAATATCCTTGTTAATATATATTTAAAGTTAATTAATATCCTTGCCAATATTTTAGGTAAACATCCTTGCCAATATTCAAAGTAAATATCCTTGCCAATATTTAAAGTTAATTAATATCCTTGCCAATATTTAAAGTAAATATCCTTGCCAATATTCAAAGTAAATATCCTTGCCAATATTTAAAGTAAATACACTTGCCAATATTTAAAGTAAATATCCTTGCCAATATTTAAAGTAAATATCTTTGCCAATATTTAAAGCTAATATCCTTGCCAATATTTAAAGTTAATTAATATCCTTGCCAATATTTAAAGTAAATATCCTTGCCAATATTCAAAGTAAATATTCTTGCCAATATTCAGAGTAAATACCCTGGCCAATATTTAAAGTAAATAGCCTTGCTAATATTTAAAGTAAATATCCTTGCCAATATTCGAAGTAAATATCCTTGCCAATATTCAAAGTAAATAACCTTGCCAATATTTAAGTAAATATCATTGCCAAAAAATAATTATAAGTCTTTTGCTAAAAGACATTACAAATCTGGGAGTAATTTTATAAAGAAAATGACGTCGATTAGCGGTTTATGAAACATTTTGACAGCATTTCAATTCGTACGGAAATTATTCTGCAGCATCGATGTTCATTGTTGGCGTAGAACCAATTTACAGAAGCCAATCGACCAATTACTCCTGAGAGTATGTAAACTGAATACAGAACTGAAATTTGAACATGTGTGTGTGTGTGTGTATCTGTAAAAGGCTAGCTACGACAAGTAATATGCTAAGAATATTAAATCATTAGACTAGAATCTGGTTTGTCCCAAATCAGTAAGATAAAATCAGTCAATATAAGTTTAATAAAATTGAGAAAGTACAAATAAATTTTTGTCTCGTATTTCTTATATATGTATATATATATATATATATATATATATATATATATATATATATATATATATATATATATGTGTGTGTGTGTGTGTGTGTGTGTGTGTGTGTGTGTGTGTGTGTGTGTTTGTGTGTGTGTCAGTAACTGATATCTATGCTGCTCGTATTAGAGCTATGTACGCAATGAACAAGTGAATTATTCAGTCTTACTTGTCTTTCCTTTCCAAAATACACGCATATAGATGCATAGAGAGAGAGAGAGAGAGAGAGAGAGAGAGAGAGAGAGAGGAGAGAGAGAGAGATGCGGTTGAATGTCACTTCCCTGTCACAGGAAAAACTGTTGTTCAAATTTTCATGGCATTTTTGAACACATCGGAGCTGAAGAGTATGCAACTTATAAATAAAGGCCAACGTAAAAAAGCGCATTTTTGACGTGTGTTTTAGTGGCTTCTCTTTTATGTAAACCTTTCTCAATCATTTTTTCACCAATTTCCTTCTGGCGAAAGACGCTAAATCTTTCATGAATTTCGAAATTCATTTCCATACAGTTTTGACGTTTTGGACAGCTCTCTGGGTCCTGAAATTGTGTTCCCTTTTTGTTTGTGGTTCTTGAAACCCAGTTAGTTTAAATACTTTCTCTCTGAACTTATACAGATATTAAAACTATTGAACTAAATAACCACGGAAACTTTGTAATCTTTGTCATGGAAACTTTGTAATCTTTCTGAACTTATACAGATATTAAAACTATTGTCAATTCCACGCTTTGTAGTCTTTGTCAAGCTCAAGTTAATGAACATCACGGTCCTGTCTCAAAATATTGATATGGTATCTCATAAACATCTTGTTTACGGTTTCTCCTAAAACTAATATTTAGTTATTAAAACTACTGGCCTAAATAATTCCACGGAAACGCTGTAGCCTTTGTCAAGCTCAGGTTAATGAACACAACGGTCCTGTCTCAAGTAAGCGGCGATTTAAAGCGAAAAATATTAATATGGAATCTCATAAACATCGTGGTTACGGTTTCTCCCAAAACTAATGTTTACAGTTATTAAAACTATACTATACTGCATAATTAACTGGTCCTTCAAATTCAGGATGCAGCTGACTCAAAAGCCAGAATTTCAAGTCAAAAATCACCGGCCTCTGTATCATGATGGTGTGCTTGTTCAGTGTGAATAGGTTTCATCTACTGAAATAATAATAATTTCATCATCTACTGAAATAATAATAATAATAATAATAATAATAATAATAATAATAATAATAATAATAATAATAATTCGCTGCTTTATTATTTTCACGGGATAGCACAGTGCTGGTGAGCCAAGTGTTCTCCGACAATACAGTTTTCAAATACTCCGTCCTTATGCTCTAAGACACTCGGCATTATCATCCAAAAATGATAAGATTATACAAAATCAATATAAAAATTTAATAAAAGAACGTGTGCCTTTGACACTGTAGCGGCTGAGTCTCGGGATAGGATTTGATTACTTTTTATTATTATTATTCATAAGATAAACCCTAATAATGTGTAACAAGCCCACCACAGGGGCCATTGACTTGAAAATCAAGCTTCCAAGGAATATGGTGTCCATTTGAAATAAATTACAGAAGATTATTATTATTATTCAAAATTAGATGAAACCTATTCATATGGAACAAGCCCACCACAGGGGCCATTGACTTGAAGTTCAAGCTTCCAAAGAATATTATGATGTTCATTAGGAAGAAGTAAGAGGAAGTAAAGGGAAATACAGAAAGAAGAGATCCTTCTTATTAAAAGAGAAAAAAATAATAAATTAACAAATAGATAAAACAGATTATAGATGATAGAAAACACAGAAAGAAGAGAAGTAAAAGGTGAATTGTTTTAGGTTAGTAATGCATTGCCTTGAACACCCCCCCTCCCCCCTAATATTAGCTAGACCTACATTCAGAGATGCCTAACAGTTTACACAAGGGGCATTACTTAAGGATCTTCGCAACCCCTTTCGTTCCTTTTGCTGTACCTCCTTTCATGTTCTCTTTCTTCCATATTACGTTCCACTCCAAACAATTGATTCATAGTGCAACTGCGAGGTTTTCCTCCTGTTACACCTTTAAAATCTTTTACTGTCAATTTCCGTTTCAGCGCTGAATGACCTCGTAAGTCCCAGCGCTTGGCCTTTGCCCTAAGTACTATATTCAATTCAATTCAACAGTTTACATACTTACAGTATCCATGGCATTATACAAACTCTCATTTCCTTTACTTTATATAGTTAAGCTGTCTATAAATCAGGTCTTTGTGTAATCCTGGGAATATAATCCTAATTCTATTGGTTTTTAAATCCAACTTCTTTAAATTATCTGCATTTAAAATGTCTATATACGTCAGGCTTAATACCATAAATAATCTTTCTACGGCCATTACTATTATTTACAAGGTTAAGCAGCAGGGCCGTCCAACCCCATGCCCGTGGGCCAAAAGTGGCCCGTTTGATTTTGAAAGTGGCCCGCTGGAGAAAAATAAGTAAAAGTATATTTATCTTGTTTATATCTAAAAATTAGATTTTCCGCTTAACCTGAATAAAAGAAATACTCCTTCCAAAATCAATAATCACAAAGACAAGTCTCATTGGCGTCTTTTGTGTGTTACATCATATATATATATATATATATATATATATATATATATATATATATATATATATATATATATATATATATATGTATATATTATATACATGTATATATACACACACATATATACATACATACACACAGTGGCTCGCATGACGGTTAGGGCATTCATATTCATCGTCTTCCGCGAAGTCACCATCGCCGAACCTTCACCCTGCATCCGCCGTCACGGATTAACCTCAATACCTGACACCATTTTCCTGTTTAATCTCCGACCTCGTTATTTGTCGCCTCGCTTCCGGGCGTTCTTCATGGCGTCACGTCAGATCTTCAGATTTGTTATATCATTAATACGAGTGATGGTCACAAATATAGATAAAAAAAATATAGATACAAACACCCACTCTCTCTCTCTCTTTCTGGTTCTCCTTCAGCAGGAGGAATGATATAGATTCTATTTTTGTACTGTCCGTTATGAGGTTTATTATTATTATTATTATTATTATTATTATTATTATTATTATTCGCAGTGTACTTCCATTCCTCATTAAAATCCAAAATAGGCAATGCCGTTCTGAGCGAACTTTGATAGAGCAGGATTCCTAAAATTCGAACAAAGAAGAAGAAGAAGAAGAAGAAGAAGAGAGTAAGAATAGGAAGAAGTACAATCAAAGAAGAAAAAATACGGCAAAACAAAAGCATATCAACTATTAAATGGACAGCAATATTACACATAAAATAATCTTGACGTCAACAAGCTCTCTTTCTTGTGTGTATGTATGTATGTAAGTATGTGTATATATATATATATATATATATATATATATATATATATATATATATATATATATATATATATATATATATATATATATATATATATATATATATATATATATATATATATATATATATATATATATATATATATATATATATATATATATTTCTGACTCACATCAGGATCGACCTATGGTCGCTCAAATGAAAGGCCAGGGCGCTACCATTTGAGCGTGGGTCAACTGGTAGCGCTATGGCCTTTCATTTGAGAGACCGGGGTTCCGTCGACCCAGATGTGAGTCAGAAATTCATTTCTATGAAACAGGTGCTCATGTGTTCATTAGTTTCATATATATATATATAATGTATATATATATACATATGTATATATAAATATATATATATATATATATATATATATATATATATATATATATATATATATATATGATATATATATATTTCTATATAATCATACTTAAAACTTTACACACTCTCAACAATTAAATCATAACTACTTGAAAAAGCGAACAGACGCGAAGCACACACGAATAAAATGGAATAACTCGAGTGAACGGTTTTTCGAAATCGAATAACAGAAAACGTTCCTAAAAATTTTATCCGTGTACTTCTCTCTTTTAGAATTCCACATCAAGGGACCTCTCTAGTTATTCGGCAAAGCGGAGCCAGCGACTCGAATAGAAAGAAAATAAAACAAAAGAACTCGACAGATATAAAACTGAAGAAAGAACTTGCAACAAATTCGAAGCCAAACTGAATTCCAGATGCTTTCGTCGTCGGGCGGTGCCTTTGGCGAGAGGCTCGGGTTTCGGAGTTTGTGATACAAAGAAGAAGAAGAAGAAGAAGACTGTGGAAGGCCCTAACAACTGGAAGGACACTTTCTGTTCTCTTTTTAATGATTTTCTCTTTGCGAAATTTTATCCCGTCCAGATAGAATTGGAACTGGAACTAGAATATACAGTTTAGGCTAAAAGCCAAGCTCTGGGACCTATGAGGTCATTCAGCGCACAAAGGGAAGTTGAGAGTAAAGGTTTGAAAGGCGTGACAGGAGGAAAGCTTCGCAGTAGCGCTATGAAACAATGATTAGGATAGGGTTGAGGAAAGTAAGATGGGAGAAAGAGAATATGAACGGAGGTACGGATATTCCAGTGTAACGTTCTAGTAAACATTTGGATTTATTTAAGCGTTATTTAAAGTCTAGACACTATTTTAGTTTTCTGAAAAGAAAGCTGTTGTGCCGGCTTTGTCTGTCTGTCCTATATTTTTTCTGTCCGCAATGTTTTCTGTCCGCGCTTTTTCTGTCCGCCCTCATATCTTAAAAACTACTGAGGTTAGAGGGCTGCAAATTGGTATGTTGATCATCCACCCCCTCAATCATCAAACACCAAATTGCAGCCCTCTAGCCTCAGTAGTTTTGATTTTATTTAAGGTTAAAGTTAGCCATAATCGTGCGTCTGGCAACAAAATAGGATGGCCACCACCGGGCAGTGGTTAAAGTTTAATGGGCCGCGGCTCATCCAGCTTAATACCGAGACCACCCAAAGATAGATCTATTTTCGGTGGTCTTGATTATACGCTGATAGCGGCTGTACAGAAAACTCAATTGCGCCGATGTTTCTTCGCGCATTTTTGGTTTTCTGTAAAAGAAAACTATTGAGATGGATTTTCTGTCCGCCCTCAGATTTTAAAAACTACTGGGGCTAGAGGGCTGCAAATTAGCATGTTGATCATCCAAACTCCAAACATCAAACATACCAAATTGCAGCCCTCTAGCCTCATTAGTTTTTATTTTATTTAGGTTAAAGTTAGCCATAATCGTACTTCTGGCACAGCTATAGGTACCAACTACACAGGCCACCACCGGACCGTGGCTGAGTTTAATGGACCACAGCTATGAGTTTCATGGGTTGTAAGATTTTCATACAGCATTATACATGTAGGCTGTGCAGAAAACTCGATTGCGACGGAGAAACTTCGGCGCATTTCTTACTTTTTGCACAGCGTTGTTCATTTCCATCGAGGGTTACATGGACTCACAAATGTAAAAGTTCCTGTTTTTTTTTTCTTTCTGTGAAAGGACACCTAATTAACGTAAATGAACACTTCACCCACGCTGATCAAGCTGTTAAAGTACAATACAAAACATCCCAAAAATGAAGCAGATAATCCGGCTGTTTTCGTAATCCCTGATTCCCTTTGTAGGAAATATTAATTTACGCTTTAAAACGTTAATTTTTCTTTAATTTCTCGATTAAGTCACAAGGGATTAGGCGCTAAGTGACTCTCATTTCCTTCCCAACTCAGGAGAGGAAATTGGAAACTGTTGGATGTTACTTGCGATACATTTTATATATTGCAAGTCGAGGTACTGTTATCACGGGGAGGAGATTACGTTAATCCACTTTTAATTCCTCAATCTCCGAGCTTGACTTTGTTTTGGATTGCGTTCTTTACCGTTTATAATTTTTTCTATATCTTGTTCTGATAGGATGAACTAAATATTCTTTACCATTTATATTTTTTCTTTACCTTGTTCTGGTAAGGTAAACATAATCATCTAACCGTTTATAATGTCTTCTATATCGCGTTCTGAAGGGATATACTAAATAATCTTTGCCATTTATACTTTTTCTATATCTTGTTCTGTAAAGATGAACAAAATATTCTTCGCCGTTTATAGTTTTTCGAATCTTGTTCTGTAAAAGATAAACTAAATATTCTTTACCATTTATATTTTTTATATCTTTTACTTTAAAAGATAAACAAAATATTCTTTACCATTTATATTTCTTCTATGTCTTGTTCTGAAAAGAAACTAAATATTCTTTACCGTTTATATTCTTTTTCACATCTTTTTCTGTAAAAGACAAACAAAAATATTCTTGACCATTTATACTTTACTATATCTTCTTCTGAAAAGATAAACTAAATATTCTTTACCGTTTATAATTTTTTCTGTATCTTGTTCTGAAGGGATATGCCAAAATGTTTCTGATATTCCTTAAAATAAATTTATTTTTATTGCAATTTTAACATGAGTATAATCATAGAAATACGCGGAAAAAAATATGAAAACTTAATTACAACTTTCTGCCCAGTTCATCGAATATACATTAATGTTCTCTTTCTCGGGTATTGGTATAATTATCGGGGCAGTATTATATTCTCATTGCAATATATCTATTTCAATTAATCCATTTTGTATCCATAATAAAAATTAAGTTCATTATAAAAATTCTTCGAAACATAACTTCAAATGAATTACAAAATGAAACTACCGAAAGAAAAAGTAGAAATATATACAATATATATATGTATATACTGTATATGTATGTATGTATATATATATATATATATATATATATATATATATATATATATATATATATATATATATATATGCAGACCACTGTTAGATTATTTCTTGAACTTAAACTAAGGAGCAACGTTTATAATTTTTCAAAAGCTTAGTATTTAATACACATGATCAAAGTATCAAAGTATTTAATATATGCAACATAGTATATATATATATATATATATATATATATATATATATATATATATATATATATATATATATATATATATATATATATATATATATATATATATATATATATATCAATGTTTCTCCGAAGGAGTGGCAGGTTAAAATCACCGTGCATTGATTTATGTTAATCCTTAGTGTTTCTCAACAGGAATTATTATACCTCTGAAAGGTCTCGAACTACTTTTCCTTCCCTCGGACGATTTCTCGCTTCCTTCATAATCTTATTCATCTCTCGTGTAGCTCTTGCGTTATTGTATGTCATCTCTTATTATCCTTCAAAAAAAAAAAAAAAAACCGAACCGATATTAGTGATTGGCAAATGACGTAATCCTTTCAGGGTTCACGAAGAGGCTTGATTCCTGAGTTGTAATCTTGGGAAAGTTGTTTAGAAATTTAATTTATAATCTTTGGCCTTCAAGTATCGAGCCAGAATTTCCTCCATTAATCGTCAGTGATATTAATTCATATTTTTCATAGTCCTTTCGTTTTAATTTATCTGTCATATTTCATGCAAATCTCGTGTTTTTTTAATCACAAATTATTCCGTTGTTTGTCTGATAATTGATCTTCAAACAACGGAATAATGCGTGATTAAAAAAAAACACGCGATTTGCATGAAATATGAGAGATAAATTAAAACGAAAGGAATATGAAAAATATGAATTAATATCACTAACGATTAATGGAGGAAATTCTGGCTCGATACTTGAAGGCCACAGATTATAAATTAAATTTCTAAATAACTTTCCCAAGAATAAAACTCAGGAATCAAGCCTCTTCGTAAACCTTGAAAGGATTACGTTATTTGCGAATCACTAATATCAGGATTTTTTTTTTTTTTTGAAAGGAAAAGAAGAGATGAAATACAATAACGCAAGAGCTACACAAGGGGTGAATAAAATCATGAAGCAAGCGAGAAATCGTCGGATGAAGGGAGAAAAGTTCGAGTGCTTTCAAAGGTATAATAATTCCTGTTGAAAAACGATAATGATTGACATGAATCAACATTCGGTTATTTAACCTTCCGCTCCTTCGAAGAAACATTGATTTCTACAATTTTCTCTCTCTCTCTCTCTCTCTCTCTCTCTCTTTGATATACATACACACATATATCTATCTATACACACACATATACATATATGTTTGTGTGTCACATACACCATGACATTATATATACATAAATGTATATATATATATATATATACAAATGTATATGTATATATATGTATATATGTATATATATGTATATATATATATATATATATATATATATATATATATATATATATATATATATATATATATATACATATATACACATACACATACATACCACAATTCCCCGTACATTCGCTGTCACCATCTAATCGTTAGAACTGCACCCAGATCTGACTTCTTGTAAAAAAAAAAGAAAAAAAGTCGCTTTTGCCACCAATTTCCCTAAGTTAACCGAGACGTTCGATTATCGAAGTACCATTCTAAATATGTAGCGCGAATGTGGACCCAAGTTTTGTGACGTGAAATCAATGTCCATAACAGCCACGTTGCTTTCAAACCTTTCAGACAGTTTACGTCACATGTACCGTGCAAATAAAAAAGATGTTACAACTTATATAAAGTAAGGAAAATATTTCCAGAGACCTTATCTGTCAGGAACACCTGGTCTCGTCCTGCTGAATGAAAGAAAATAACTCCCGCGACGAGGTCGAGGAACCCGATAAGAACAGGTACGAGTTTCGAGGGTGAGTGTGGGTCTCGGACAAAAACAGAATGTTTCTTCACGGACGCAAAAAGTGTATTCAAGAAAGGGAGTTTTTTTTTTTTAATGTTTCTGGCAGAGTTTTTCATTCC
>NC_089796.1:5542500-5592500 GCF_040412425.1 Macrobrachium rosenbergii | reverse complement strand
GGTAATCCAACTCTTCGTCTAAAAATTCGGGACTGCAAATCCTATAAGCCCTGATGGCCAACCCTGTCATTAATCCTATTTTTATTTCTTTCCTATGACTGGAGAGCCTATGTATGTATGAATTGGTGTGTGTCTTCTTCCTATATACCTTGAATTTTAAATTCTCCCCTACCCTCTTGACCAGGACATCCAAGAAAGGAATTTCTCCTTCCTTCTCTTCTTCTAATGTGAACTTGATGTGTTCATTTAGTTTATTTAAGTTTTCTAAAAACTTGTGTAGATCTTCCTTTCTCCCTTGTAAATGATCAAGATGTCATCAACGTATCTTACCCATTTTACGATATTTAAGTTCCCTTATTTACTTTGCCCACCTCTTCCTTTTCAATATAGTATATATATATATATATATATATATATATATATATATATATATATATATATATATATATATATATATATATATATATATATATATATATATATATATATATATATATATATATATATATATATATATATATATATATATATATATATATATATATATGTATGTATATATATATGGAAAAGGTGTATAGTTGTCTTCGACATAGTCGAACTAAAAATGTGAATTCAAAATACTTACAGTCCGAGGCGATGTCCATGAACTATTTGGTTTTGAGCATAAATTCTCTTTTTTATTTTAAAATGAAAATTTTAAAAGCAAAGGAATCCAGCTACATACACGGCATTAATATCGTCAGTTATTCTTTACCCCCTTTGTGCTTACTGTGACGTACGAACAATTAATGTATGGGCAAGCTGGTGCTCAACTGTTGAATTCTACTGGGATAATCTTCAGTTAACAAGGTATGGATCATGATTTGTTCTCTCTCTCTCTCTCTCTCTCTCTCTCTCTCTCTCTCTCTCTCTCTTCTACTGTAATCGCTGACCGTAAAACATTTTCTCCAACGCCCGCACTGCCACATTTTATTTTTCTTTTAATCCACAGCGATTTCTTTCCTGGAATTTCTAATGAAGAAGCTTTTCCACAAAAGCCTGATATAGAAGATAAAATCGAAAATAAAAAGAAAGTACATTAATTATTACAATGAGGTAAAAAGAAAGTGAAGATTACTTTAGTTTTTAGCTGAACTGTGGGCGTTTCTTTCTTATAAGACAAAGTAGTTCAGATGCCACTTACTATTACCATTATTATTATTTTTGAAAATTACTCATAGTAGCATGAGTCTCGAAATGGAGAAGCAAATCCACAGTTATTTATGGGTATGTTTACTTGAAAATAAATCTCTACAGAGAGCTTACGGGAATTTGTTCGATTGAAAAGGGAAATCGAAACAGATTTCCGAAAGCTATCTGTAGAGATTTATTTTTAAATATTAAAAAACTTAAAGTCCTCCGGTTTCTTAGGTCGACAGTGTGTTTCTAGGCCCACTGTTTAACCCCAGGCTGGTACCTATTTTCTTACTAACTCCCTCGAGCTTTCAGACCGCTAGGTTGGCGGGCCACCGGGTTTATGCAATGGAGCCATCCCCAAGCCACCAGTGAGCGGCGGGATTTGAACCCCGGTCATCCTGACGGGTAGGCGTGAACCTTACTACTGCGCCACCACGGCAACGGTATGTATATTTTTTTAATATACATACCCATAAATAACTGGGTTTGTTTCTCAATTATTATTATTATATTATTATTATTATTATTATTATTATTAAAAACGAGCAACACAATTCATATGGAAGAAGCCCGCAGGGGCCACCACTGACTTGAAATTCAAGCTCCCAAAGAATATTATGGTGTTCGTTAGACGGAAGTGACAGAAGCAGAACAATCATGGCTTCAAAAGTGATGAGTCAAAGGAAATTTGGAAGGCGTGGGTGATGCAGACGCTGAGTTCCATCATGACTTAATGGCGTACCTGTCCCGTCAAAAATAATGACGTCAGCGTTAAAGACGTTTTCGATGCTTTCTCTGAGTTTGTGGTGGTTTTATCTTTTTCACACAAGAAAAAATTTAAGGACACACGTCAGGTTTTGAAGACTAGTATGTTTGGACTCACTTCCAATGTTCTTAATTAGTCAGATAGTGGTTACCTTGTTTTCAGGTATATTAAGGACAAAATTACCATAGGTTAAGGAGTTATGGCTGCCTTTTATTTGTTAATTAACTGTGCAGCCATTATACACACATGCTTACACAGCTGAGTGGGTTAATCGAGACCTTCAAAATCCTATACTTATATTTCCGATTTTCATGATTTACAAGTTTGCGTAAGAGATGAAACAGCAAAGATACTTCTTATAATTAATAAGTATTTTAGAACGAGCGGTCTTCGTCCAATTTCACTTGTGTGCTGTGTGATTTTCTTTTCCATTTCGTATGGAGAAATGACAAATCTCGGAAAATGACCGACAGTGAGGAAAAAGTTGCATCAAACTTATTTTATTGGGATGAGAATTTGCTTCGATATCGGAGACCCTTCGTGTGTCCACGACGCGTTGCTATACTGAAAAGAAACTAATTTTTTCCTCTTTCCACTTTACCTCATTCTTCCTCTTTCTTTTCCTCCTCCTCCTCCTCTTTTCTTCCTCTGCCTCATTCCGCCTCTCTCTTTTCTTCCTCTGCTTCATTCTACCTCTTTTTTCCTCCTTCCCCTCCTCTTTTCTTCTTATGCTTCATTTCTCCTTTCACTTTTCCTCATCCTCTTTTCTTCCTCTGCCCCATTCTTCCTCTCTCTTTTCCTCCTCCTCTTTTCTTCCTCTGTCCCATTCTTCCTCTTACTTTTCCTCCTCCTTTTTTCTTCCTCTGCCCCATTCTTCCTCTCTCTTTTCCTCCTCCTCTTTTCTTCCTCTGCCTCATTCTTCCTCTTACTTTTCCCCCTAGTCTTTTCTTCCTCCGCCTCATCCTTCGTCTTACTTTTCCTCCTTCCCCTTTTCTTCCTCTCTCTTTTCTTCCTCTGCTTCAGTCTTCCTCTCTCTTCTCTTCCTCCTCCTCTTCTCCTCCTTTTCTTCGACCATTCCAGGCTATCGACGTCGATAACTAGTCAAGTTCCTCCCCCAAAACTCCTCTCCTGTAATACTCCCAGAATTCCTATTCCACGTTTCTCTCCGAACTCTTTAATCCGTTTAGTGTTGATGAAGGGGGTGGGGTGGGGGTGGGGGGGTCGTGGTTTAATGCGATGGAACTCCCGGTAGACGCCATACATTCTGATGGGAAAGGCTAAATTCTGATGGGAAAGGCTAAATTCTGATGGGAAAGGCTAGATTCTGATGGGAAAGGCTTCTCCCGGGGAACTTTCTTCTTGAGTTATGAGGGGAAACCTGCGCGTGATTCGATTTTGCTTCCCCTCCCCGGCCAGGATGTGTCCTTTTGCTGAGGTTTGAGTGAGGGAAGTAGCGTTCAGAGCAAAAGCGATTGCCATAGTTAGCTGGATTCTGATGAAAATGGGACTGGAGAGAGAGAGAGAGAGAGAGAGAGAGAGAGAGAGAGAGAGAGAGAGAGAGAGAGAGTAAACTGAGTTTTCGTTCCAAAGGATAAATACCATAACTGAGAGAGAGAGAGAGGTTAAACTGAGTTTTCGTTCCAGAGGGTAATATCATAACAGAGAGAGAGAGAGAGAGAGAGAGAGAGAGAGAGAGAGAGAGAGAGAGAGAGAGAGAGAGAGAGAGCTTCCATTGTTTTCACGTTTTCTGTGGTCAGTCTCCACCGGAATGCTCAACTCCAGCTTTCCAGCTGTTTCACTCCCGTTAAGCAACGTCAGCCTTTCAACAGAATGACAAAGCTTGGCAATTTAAACTCTCCGCGATGCCGGTAGATAGGATCTCTGCATACGCTCGTTTCGTCAGTCTTTGAACGTTAGCGTTCGACTACCTGGGAATTTGTCAAAGTGCGTCCGAAGGACCAGTCGCTGAATCTAGGTCCAGCCACTGAATTTAAACATTAGTGTATAGATTCACTGTCTTTGGTCAGGTATTTAGAGGATGATAACTCCTAAGGAAATGGATTTACGTCAGTTTCAGTGGACAAAGAACGACTTATTCATTTTGTGAAAAAATAAACTATGAGTAAAATTATTCATTAAATCCACACGCACCCTGATTCGTCAGGCCTTTTCGTCAATAGTTCTCCAGTATACATAAACTCTTTATAAAACGTTTATTTCCCTCCGGTGGTCCAGAGTCCTCTGTAAATAATGGTAAAGCCACTATATTCCAATTGTGATGCGAGAAGGAAGGGCTTGCAATATGTACGAAAAACCTCATGTATATAGTATTCCCTTGTGACTGTATCGTGCCAGTTCAATCTTTAAAAATCAAGTGATATTTTTCTTTTGCTAAGGAAAATTGCCATTCCCACACCTCGCTTAATCGAGTCCATCCTGTCCTTAACTCTCTCTCTCTCTCTCTCTCTCTCTCTCTCTCTCTCTCTCTCTCTCTCTCTATATATATATATATATATATATATATATATATATATATATATATATATATATATATATATATATATATATACACATATACATATATATATATATTATATACAGATTGTTTAAACTAGATTCTGGCCTCCTTCCCTACTCACAGCTAATGCCATAAACCTTTCAGTCTTGTCAGAACTTGGCTGAACATTATCTAGAAGAGATGGAATCCCTAATAGAGAGAGTTCCTTCTAAGAACAGAATACGCTGAAGAAGCTTTGTCTACCGATCATTCGTAGTAAAAGATACACCTCACATATCCTAGTGTTTATGAGTCTTTAAATGAATGACTTGCTAAAGTGCTCCTCGTACTGGAAAGAAAGTGCCCCCTTGGGATTCTTCATTGCGTTGATGCAATTACGGGATGGACTGAAGCCTTTGTAATGTTTTCGAGAAATGCAATGATGTAAATAATGCCCATGGTAGACTACAATTGATGATGTAAGTTCAGTGCCCGTGGTGAGCTACACTAATTCGTCATGGGCATTACACCTTTTCATATTAAGCAGACAATGCTTGAAAGAACAGAACAGAATATAGAATTTAGGCCAAAGGCCAAGCGCTGGGACCTATGAGGTCATTCAGCACTGAAACGGAAACTGAGATAAAAAGGTCTGCAGGGTGTACCAGGAGGAAAACCTCGCACCTGCACTATGAAAAGATTGTTAGGAGAGGGTGAGAAGTAAGATGGAAGAAACATAATATGAACGGAGGTATAGTAAAAGGAATGAAAGGGGTTGTAGCTAGGGGCAGAGGGGACGCTGCAAAGAACCTTAAGTAATGCCTACAGTGCACCGCGTGAGGTTCGCTGACGGGAGGATCCTTGATTTGAATAGGGTGGAGGTAGACACGCGACCCCAACTTAGTTCGGATTCTCCGAGGAAATTCGTGCTTGTCGAAACAGAGAAACACAAAACGATGAAAGTTAATTAATTCTGGAAAGTTTTTCCTTCTCTCTCTGTTACAGTATAGTTTTAAAAAAGGCCTTTTGTCCCCATTAACACCAAACAATACTTGAGAGTCACCTTTAGCGTGCACGAGTCCGGGTGCTTTACCAAGTTTTGTACGAGTGATGTAAGAGTGTGCATCAACAAGACAAAAGGAGCAATGAGAGAGAGAGAGAGAGAGAGAGAGAGAGAGAGAGAGAGAGAGAGAGAGAGAGAGAGAGTCGTTTACATAACATGTAGAGGACGGATAAGATAAAAAAAAAAAAAAGTAGTGTTTACTCCTCGCTGTGATACCTGGCATTGACCCACTCCCAGGTCTGACTCAGGTACTTGCTGCTTCCTAATTAAACTCTTGAGAACCGCAGTCAGCCTCTTCTGCTCCTACTTCTGCTCTCTCTCTCTCTCTCTCTCTCTCTCTCTCTCTCTCTCCTGAACCACACTCTTCTTCCCTGAACCCCTCTCTTCCCTGTTTCATGTCCTAATGCGGTTCTATCTTCTCTTTCCCTTCCTCATCCACTCTTCTCTCCCATCAATCTTATTTCCTTTACCTCCATCTTCCTCCTTGTCTGTTTCTGCTTCTCTCTCTCTCTCTCTCTCTCTCTCTCTCTCTCTCTCTCTCTCTCTCTCTCCTGAACCTCCCTTCTTCTGTTTCTTTTCCTCTCTTGGTTCTATCTTCTCTCCCTTCCTCCTCCACTTTCCCCTCCTATCAATCTTATCCCCTTCATCATCATCTTCCTCCTTGTCCGTATTCTCCTCTCATTAGTCTATCTCTCCATCCCCCCATCCCCCAACAACCTCGTTTCCCATAATTCATCCCGGAATTCTCACCTTTAATCGCCTGTTCCTTTGTCCCCGAGACTGAAGGAAATTCTATAGAAATTCTACGCTACTGGTGTTGCCTCGTTCACAATAACGTGATTAGTTCCCTGTACCATAAACTACCTTCATCTCCAGAGGGCTTTTAATCGTACTGGGGATGTCTTGCGACTGGAACTTCAAAAAGTTCAGGCGAAGATGCAACGCATTACTACCGTACTAAAATTCTCCTTATATTTTAATGATTTGTTCTGCGTTCTGCTAATCTTATAAGAACAGTCCGTCTCCCTGGAGATGTCGTACTAAAATTCTTGTATTTTAATCATTCGTTCTACGTTCTGCCAATCTTGTAAGAACAGTCTCCCAAAGGATGGCGTGCAATTGGAACTTCAAAAAGTTCTGGCGGAGAATTCAATGCATTACTACTATAATACAATTCTCCTTGTTATTTTAATAATTTACTAACTTTTTTATCTCTTTATTTATTAATTTGTTCATTTATTTTTTCCTTTCCGATAAGTGATTTTTTCTTTTTGTATTTCCCATTACCTTCTGTTACTTCTTTTTAATGAAAACCATACTCTTTGCAAGCTTGAATTTTAAGTTAGTGGCACCTGCGGGCTTGTTCCACATGAATATGGTTCATCTTCTGAATAATAATAATAATAATAATAATAATAATAATAATAATAATAATAATAATAATAATAATAATAATCTGATCAAACAAAATGGAAACTTCTCTCAGCTGGACTTTTAAGTTAGTCTGGTCACTGTATGGATAACTTGATAATGTGGACTGTTTGTCCAAGAAAATTGTAACTTTTTCTGAATAAATATCTCCACTAGATACCAATCCAATTTAAATGATCCTTTTCTGAGTAATTTTTAAAATGCACAGAACAAACTGTGTATGTTTTATACTCTTATATATGTCATAAATGAATATCATTGAAGAGACAGTAGATATGGCATATATATATACTATATATATATATGCCTTATCCTATATATATATATGTGTGTATATATATATATATATATATATAGTGAGAGAGAGAGAGAGAGAGAGAGAGAGAGAGAGAGAGAGAGAGAGAGAGAGAGAGAGAGAGAGAGAGAGAGGTTTGAACCGGGCTGGACGACGACAAGTCTAAATGTATCTATTACGCGTAGGTTGTCCATATACACAGTCAAAACATATGACTACACATTACAATATAATAAAGTGGGGCTTGTTTTGAGGTGTCTTCATTTGCAGTTTTAAATATAACACAGAGTTCCTAGCTTACTAAGACCAGAGGAAAACAGAACCAAAAAATAAATAAAAATAAATAAAATGGAATAAAAAAAATAGGGCATGACCAACACCAATAATAAATAACTGATATTCCGTTTCTTGAAAGTTTAAGTTAAATGAATTTAGTAAAAACAGAACAAGGAACGGATTTCAAGACTGGGCAATAAGAAAGAATGACGCTTTAATTACCATTTTATACAGTTTTAATGTGGGAAGAGGTAGCCTGCTGGGTGTTCGAAGGCTGCCTGGGATGATGAAGGACACTCTCTTTGATTAGACAACACAACAGCTGAGCAAGCATCGACTAAATTGCACAGAAAACAGTGTAATATTTTGGAAACAAATTTAACATCTTGGAACCCCTCTGAGACAGGTCTAAAATAACCTGAACATCCAAAATTTTGATGGAAATGAGACTTTCAGTAGCCTCTTCATAAAGAATCAAAGAACTTAATAGTAAAGGCAACAGCTAAACGGTTAAGAATGGGTTTAAGAAACTCTGAACTCTACTGAATCATGGAATCCTTCTTCAGGCAAGCTGGCGAACCACAGTTGATAAATGAAGAAAGAGTAATTCGAGACTGAATTCGAACAACGGAAATTGGCTTTGAAGCGAAGGCAGACAAAACCTGGGAAGCTGAATCTTCAACGAAAGCATGAACAGTAAAAGAGGTGGGAATGAACGAGTCGTTGGTAAAAGAGGAGGGAAAGATACACGAAGAGAATTAAGTAGAGTAGATGGAAAGAAAGCTTAAAACCGTCGGGAGTCAGTCTGGTTAATTCATCCTTTTGGCCAACGCTGTTAAATACCTAAAGCAGTGGTTCTAAGAGTTAGTCCTTCCCTCCACGCCCCCCTTGCATCTAAGAGTAAAATTCCCTCCCAGATTTAAAGAAAAATGAAAAAAAAACAGAGAAAGAGAAGGGGTTTCGAGGGTTAGGGAGGGAGGCAAATAATTACAAAACATGGTAAGCCCAACGAGTCTAACTAGAGTAGTAGACTATAAGAAACCAACGTTATTAGGCGATACGTTTGCATTTTTTCACAAACTTCCGAATATTAGTTCCGCACTCTTGTTAAGAGAATAACGATTATAATTGGAGAATTTTTAATTTTTCCCCGGGGCTCGCGCCTCTCTGGTTAAGAACCACTGGCCTAAAGAAATATTAAAAGGGACCACATGGTGGATGACTACACACTGGCGAGTTTTAAAAGGTTTTAGTTGAATCGATTTTCAAATACTTCAGCAATTGCAGATGTTAAAGCAATGGGGAGGTAGATGATGAGGCTTGGCTGAATACCTTCCTTTTCCCAACTCCAAATATTACAATATTTTTCAGCCTGCTACAGAGAAAGTTATAGAATATAGAATTTAGGCCAAAGGCCACGCTCTGGGACCTATAAGGTCATTCAGCGCTGAAACGGAAATTGACAGTAAAAAGGTCTGACAGGTGTAACAGGATGAAAAATTCGCATTGCACTATGAAACCATTGTTAGGTGAGGGTGGAAAGTAAGATGGGAGAAAGAGAATATGAACGGAGGTACAGTAAAAGGAATGAAAGGGGCTGCAGCTAAGGGCCTAAGGGACGATGCAAAGAACCTTAAGTAATGCCTACAGTTCACCGCATGAGGTGGAATGACGGCACTAGGCCGCCCCCCGTAGAGAAAGTTGTGACTGTTTTTTTTTATTTTAAATTTCCCAGAACGACCATTCTTTCAGGAATATCACTTTTAAACATTTGAATATAAATGAGTCTGTCATTGATTCGTTTAGTTTTCCCTCTACGAAAATATGAGAGCTACTTTTTGCTTTATGTTGGTTAGCTTAATCTTAATAGTAGATCTCACTCTACCTTCTTTATACTCCGCTGGAAAACCATTCAAACTAAAAAAATAAAAGATAAATAAAAATAAAAAATAAAAAATGCGCCGAAGTTTCTTCAGCGCAATCGAGTTTTCCGTACAGCATATAATCAAGGCCACCGAAAATAGATCTGTCTTTCGGTGGTCTCGATATAATGCTGTACGAGCCGTGGCCCATGAAACTTTAACCACGGCCCGGTGGTGGCCTGTCCTATATCGTTGCCAGATGCACGTTATGGCTAACTTTAACCTTAAATAAAATAAAAACTACCGAGGCTGGAGGGCTGCAATTTCGTATGTCTGATGATTGGAGGGTGGATGATCAACAGACCAATTTACAGCCCTCCAGCCTCTGTAGTTTTTAAGATCTGAGGGCAGACGGACAGATAAAGCCGGCACAATGGTTTTCTTTTACAGAAAACTAAAAAGGCTTCCAGAGAATTACAGGATCTGAGCAATGTAGAGCTAGGTCTGGAAAGACAGCAGAAACTGACGAAAACTTAAGACATTATTATTTTTAAATTCCAACTCCTTCTTAACTCTTTCTTCTCCTACCTTTGTACCTGTAATTCACTGGACATTTCTCTTGAAAGAAGCAAATTTATAGCTTTAAAAGAATCAGTCACATTCATTAAAATTCTCTAGGGGATTCCAGGATGTTGGTAGTGGAGAGGTAGGTCTGAAGAGACAGCAGGAAATCATGAAGATTTAAGACATTTATCAGGCCCTCATTATATACAAAATTTCACTCCTGCTTGACTTTTTCCTCACCTTCAATTGTACTAGCAATTCACTAGACATTCCTCTAGAAAGAGACAAATTTACAGCTCTAACAGAATCGTCAGAACAGATATTTAAAAGGTAACAGTACCGTGGCTCCTAGTAAGACATTCTTCTTTAATTCTCACTCTTCCTTAACTACTTCCCCTCTTACCTTTGTACCGGTAATTCACTCGACATTTCTCTAGAAAGGAACGAATTCATAGTTCTAAAAGAGTCGTCAGAGTAGATATTCAAAAGGCAACGGCACCGTGTCTCCTAAGAGAGAAGCGGACACTTGAAATTGAATGTACTCTTGACGCATTTCCCGGGAGAACTTTCCGTTCAACAAAGGCCGACGACAACTTGACGGTTTCTGTCGTGTTGTCGAGTACATATGAACTCAGAAGATGGAAATAGTTAGTTTGTTTTCGTGTGAGCGTTCGTGTATGTGTGTGTGTATGTGTGTGTGTGTGTGTGTATGTGCGCGTACGTGAGCGTATATGAAAAGGCCAAGTGGTGCATTAAAGGAGACAACTAGCCCATGTAAATTCCATTGGCAAGGCCGAGTTAGTGCTGTGAAATGTTCGCTTTCCATTTGGCTGTGATGTTAAATTGCATTAAGAGAGAGAGAGAGAGAGAGAGAGAGAGAGAGAGAGAGAGAGAGAGAGAGAATGTTGAGCTTCCTTTCTAAAAAGTAAATACCATAACTTAGTGAGAGAGAGAGAGAGAGAGAGAGAGAGAGAGAGAGAGAGAGAGAGAGTTCAACTGAGTTTTCGTTCCAAAGGGTAAATATCATAACTTAGTGAGTGAGGAGGAGAAGGAGAAGGAGAAGGAGGAGGAGGAGGAGGAGGAGGAGGAGGAGGAGGAGGAGGAGGAGGAGGAGGGGAGGAGGAGGAGGAGGAGGAGGAGGAGGCGGAGGAGGAGGAGGAGGATGTGACACGGAGATGGAAACAAAGTGTTTACTTCCCACTCGAGAAGAAGAGTCCTGGCACTGACCCATTTCGAGGTCTGACTCAAGTATTTGCAGCTCCCCAATTAAACAAGCGGGAATTACAACCACCAGCCCCTCCAACACCGCCCCCTCTCTCTCTCTCTCTAAGTTATGATACGAGTATTTACACTTTGGAGCGAAAGTTCCGTTGAAACACACTCTCTCTCTCTCTCTCTCTCTCTCTCTCTCTCTCTCTCTCTCTCTCTCTCTCCCTCTCTTGAATCTCTCTCTCTCTCTCTCTAAAAATGATTATGATATACCCTTTGGAACCCTTTGAAAGCTCAGTTGAATCTCTCTCTCTCTCTCTCTCTCTCTCTCTCTCTCTCTCTCTCTCTCTCTCTCTCTCACTAAGTTATGATATTTACCTCTCTAGCTAAAGTTATGATATTTACCCTTTGGAACGAAAGCTCAGTTGAATCTCTCTCTCTCTCTCTCTCTCTCTCTCTAGCTAAGTTATGATATTTACCCTTTGGGAACGAAAGCTCAGTTAAATCTCTCTCTCTCTCTCTCTCTCTCTCTCACTAAGTTATGATATTTACCCTTTGGAACGAAAGCTCCGTTGAATATCTCTCTCTCTCACTAAGTTATGATATTTACCCTTTGGAACAAAAGCACAGTTGAATTTCTCTCTCTCTCTCTCTCTCTCTCTCTGATCTCCCCTTCCTCCTCCCTTTTTCTTTTAATTGGATCTCTGAAATCCCCTTATTGCAATTTCTCCCCGTTTCCTTCTTTCCTCCATCTTTATCACTTCGCTTTTCGCTCCTTAAATTCATAATTCTACCCTTGGTCTTTTCCATTCCTCCATATTCCAACTCTCCTCTTTCCCATCACACTCCACACCATCACTACTTTCCCTCTGTCTCCTCTCTCCTAAATCATCCACGAAGCCTCACCTGTAATTACCTATTCTCTCTCTCTCTCTCTCTCTCTAAAAGAAACAAACGAATACACGCTCAATTATATAGGACTCTCTCTCTCTCTCTTTAAATTAAATAACAAATATATACGAACACAATTATATAAGAATCTCTCTCTCTCTCTCTATCTCTTTGGAGACATCAGGAATTCCAGCCCCTTCCCCCCCTCTCTCTCTCTGTCAGTCTCTTTCTCTCTCTCTTTCTCTCTCTCTCTCTCTCTCTCTCTCTTTAGATTACTGTAAACAAAACAAACAAATACAAACACAATTATGTAAGAATCTCTCGCTCCCTGTCTTTGGAGAACTCAGGAATTCCAGCCACTCCCCCTCCATCTGTCTCTCTCTCTCTCTGGCGACCCCTGGAATTCCAGGATATGGCATCCCTCCCTCCAATGACCGTAACTCAGTGTCCTTAACCGAACCCACTTCGCCTAAAGGGAATTGAATATTGTTTCCCCCTACCTTCCGTCGATTTAGTTATAATCAATATATTCTGCTACTGTTCACTTTTAAATTCTTTAAATCATTATTTTTTATCCTATTTTCTAGTACGGTAATGGTTCACAGATCGGTAACCACTACATGGATTCAGTAGCTGGTCTTTGCTTTCCATGAGGTCATTCAGCGCTGAAAATACTGCTGATACAATTGTTAGGATAGGGTGGAAAGTAAGATGGAAGAAAGTGAATACGAACGGAGGTACAGTAGGAGGAATGAAAGGGGTTGCAGCTAGGAGCCGGAGGGACGCTGCAAAGAACCTTCAGTAATACCGGATCTTCCTGGGTAGTGACCCCGAAGGGTTTTAACCCGGTACGTATCCACCTTTGCGGCGTGTTTAGTA
Organism: Macrobrachium rosenbergii; assembly: GCF_040412425.1. Lineage (NCBI taxonomy): Eukaryota > Metazoa > Arthropoda > Malacostraca > Decapoda > Palaemonidae > Macrobrachium > Macrobrachium rosenbergii. The sequence continues at coordinate 5,579,591 of NC_089796.1, read as the reverse complement.
CGAGCCCGTTGGGTATGACTGTAAGAACATAAACAAAGACTGTAAATATCATAGAGAAAATGACCCCCAAGAAATAATTATTCCTAGATAACGACCTCCGAAAAACCTTGGGTGTCACTATGTAGGAAAGATCCGTAATGCCTGCACTGACGGCACTATCCCCCTAAGGAGCTTTGTTTTCTATTAAATTCAAGGAAATTCATCAATTTTGATTTTTAGAAATAACATGAAGATGAAGGGCTTTTGATAAATCCCCATCATAGGAGCGGCCATTTTACGAGATGAGCAATTGATCATCACTTGTACTTTAGTTAACTGACCTCTTGAACTCCAAGCAGATGACCGCCAGCGAGCAAGTCGAAACGTCAGGAAATAAAACCATTGCAACAGAACATGTTGATATCAAGGCCGAAAGAGACAAGGTCTACCCAATTGGGTGGAGTCGCCTCCCACCTGGGGTAACTACGTAGGCGATGACGTATCTTAGGGGTAACTGCTCACTGCGGCAATTCACCTGCTGACGCAGTCAGGAGGTAGACGAAGCTCCGCCTACATGGGGGATTTCGGGCGAAGTGAGCAGACCTTCTCTTTCTCTTGGCCTTGGTTTATATGACTTCAGGAAACTTAATGCACCAGCTACGCGCTAATGAAAAGGTTATAAAGGCTAGAGAAGACTCGACAAATTTAATAGCTTAAGAACCAGCTATCATTATTATTATTATATATCTGCGCAGACAACAACAACAACAACTCCAAATCAATAACCGAATAATCACAACCACAAGAAACAACGCCAATAATAGTGGTTACAGGACTTCCGCTTTGGCTCTCCTACCTGTCCCACTGCCTAATTACCTCATCACAGGTGACAACGGAGACAAGTTTCCGGTGGCTCCGTAATAAGCTTAATAAGGACGACTTCATTCACAAGGCGCAGGAAATTGGATCCGCTGATTGTTGATTTACGTAACATGGCGTCGCAAGGATTGTGTATCAGGATACTTGTTCGGAAGCGAATAGTTCGGAACCGCATGTACGGTAACGAGCTCTCGGGAACTAATTGTTCGAAACGGCGGTTGTTCGGGGGAGTTCTTTGACAAACGAGTATTGTGTATATATATCTATATATGTATATACATATATACATACATATATATACATATATATATATATGTATATATACATATATATATGTTTATATATGTATATACATACATATACATACATATATATATGTATATATAAATATATGCATGGTATTAGCTGTAAACTAATACATGAATGACGAGTAAAGCAGTATTGGGTAAAATGAGCCGAGATGACCGTCATGAAATGTCAATAGATAGATAGATAGATAGATAGATAGATAGATAGATAGATAGATAGATATATATAGATAGAAGTTTATTGACCACAACACAATACAATTAAAATTACAAGCCCTATGATATGGTCTAAAAATAGTACATCAAATTGGACATATAAATCTTTAGAATCGAAAAACACATCTAAACTAGAACACATGTACTTTAAATTGTCATTGCCGGTTTCACGAAATCATCCAAAATATTATAACCCATAAAGATGCTTTCAAAAAACTCATTCATGATAATGATCTAACACTCACCATCAGCCGGAGAAAGCCACGGCTGTCCGTCTTCACCACCAGCCGGAGAAATCAATCATCAGAATCCAACCAGCCGGAGAAAGCCACGGCTGTCCGTCTTCGGAATCCAATCACCACCAGCCGAAGAAATCCACGGCTGTCCGTCTTCAGAATCTAATCACCACCAGCCGGAGAAATCCACGGCTGTCCGTCTTCAGAATCCAATCACCACCAGCCGGAGAAAGCCACGGCTGTCCGTCTTCGGAATCCAATCCCCATCAGTCCCAAAAGGAATGTATCTCGGTCTTGCATGGGAGAGCTCGTTCATTCAAGTCCATCAGATTCATTCTCCGCGAGATTATAGACAGATATTAATTAGAGTGGGTGGACAAACTGTTGTTGGACTGAAGACTGTGAAGACATAAGCCGAGCTTCAATATAGCCGATACCCTGAAGGCAGTGAAGACATAAGCCATGCCCTAGTACAGTCAATACCCTAAGGGAACACTTGGCCATCCAGTGCGCAGATAATCCTCCATATATCATAGTCGAGCCATTAGAGCCTTCATGTTCAGGACTGACTGGGTCTCTATTGGCCCTTCTCAGATGCTCTCCGAAATTCTGCGTTTAATGCACATCGGGGCCAGGAGCGAGAGGAAAGGAGGCTATTCGAAGGCTATTCGTTCGTGGGTACACAACTGCAACTTGTAATGACTTGCCATACGTTAATAAGTAAATACATCCATTCATAAATTAGAAGGGAGTTTATCCATTCATAATTTAGAAGGGAATACATCCACTCATAAAATGGAAGGAAATATATCCACTCATGAACTAGAAGGGAACATATTTACTCAGATTAGAGGGAAATATATCCACTCATAAATTAGAAGGAAATATATCCATTCATAAATTGGAAGGAAATATATCCACTCATAAATTAGAAGGAAATATATTCACTTATAATTTATAGGGAAATATATCCACTCATAAATTAGAAGGAAATATATCCATTCGTAAATTGGAAGGAAATATATCTTCTCATAAATTAGAAGGAAATATATCCATTCATAAATTAGAAGGGAATATATCCACTCATAAATTGGAAGGAAATATAGCCACTCATAAACTAGAAGGAAATATATCCACTCATAAATTGGAAGGAAATATAGCCACTCATAAATTAGAAGGAAATATATCCATTCATAAATTAGAAGGAAATATATCCATTCATAAATTGGAAGGAAATATAGCCACTCAGAAATTAGAAGGGAATATATCCACTCATAAATTAGAAGGGAATATATCCACTCGTGAATTGGAAGGAAATATAGCCACTCATAAATTAAAACGAAATATATCCATTCATAAATTACAAGGAAATATATCCACTCATAAATTGGAAGGAATTATAGCCACTCATAAATTAGAAGGGAATACATCCACTCATAAATTGGAAGGAAATATAACCACTCATAAATTAGAAGGGAATACATCCACTCATAAATTGGAAGGAAATATAGCCACTCATAAATTAGAAGGAAATATATCCACTCATAAATTAGAAGGGAATATACCCACTCATAAATTGGAAGGAAATATAGCCACTCATAAATTAGAAGGAAATACATCGACTCATAAATTAGAATGCAAATATCCACTCATACTTTCGTAACCTTTCAGCTATGTCGATCATTATGCGCACATTTCATAGTGCGTTTATGTTGCCTCCCTAAATTGCTCTCTTCCAGAGTGCCTTTTCTCACTTCAGGATTGTCATTGGTTTTAAAATTTCTTATCAATGTCACAGCATGCTTGAAAGTTATCTTCAAAGTCATCTTTCACGTTGGGATACCACCCCATGGGGACACCACTTATAGCCACCACCAGCTTCCAGAAACGTTTACCACTACCGCCACTCTTGCTCTATAAATAGTTACTAAAAGACAAAATTTTACAGTAACACTTTCGAATAGTATGGCAGTTGGTTTGGTGACGTCACTGGGTTGCCAAACAGCGCAAGATCCATTTGAATGGATTTACTGGAAGTCTCACAGTCTGCGTTAGTCAACTCTGTTTCCCCAGTTTGGGGACTTTATTCTTGCTGGTAGGCTACATATGTTGGATGGGTCATTTACAAAGCCACACTGCTGTTTAGAGAAATTAAATTTCTGGTTCAGTGCCTGTGGAAGGGGGAATTTTCTTTTTGGACCACCTGAAAAGAAAATATCTGTGTTACTTTCAGTAATCTGTAGGTGTGGATAATATTTAAATCAGTGCTTCATAACTGTTTATATAAATCACATTAATTACTTGAAATAATTACACACTATCTTTAGAACAGTCATTATGTAGATGCACCACCATGATATTCATTTAATCTACTTATAAAACCAAAAACTACACAGTTCATTACCAGGTCAGTTAATAAGAATAAAAATTTTTGTTTATTTTTTCCTTAAGCCTAGGTTTAAGGACTCCAATACTAATTACTCCAACTCAAATATATCCGGGTTACGTAGGTCCTATAATTCACATAAAAAGAACCTAGCTATTTGCAATCCCTTTAGTTCATAAAATTATGAAAAGCCCCCTGCATCAGTTAAATCAGCATAACGGCTCACCATAAACATAAAGGCGCATTGATATCTGTAAGCGATTTGTATATAAATGATCTTTGTATGGCATTAATGGTTTCCATTACATCATCCCTGGTCAATATGATAACAATTTAGGATGTTACTACAGTGTTAATGACTTTCGTTAGGGCAGTGTAAAAGGTCTGCGACAGCTGATTACTTCTACTCATTAATCGATCTTTGATGACTGGGTAATGTCAACTAGCGACGCAAAGAAAACGATCAGAAACTTGACAACTGCAAGGACGATAATTGCCTCAATTCCATTCTGTCACCTGTGCGTAGCTATTTCAATTACGGCTCCGAGAGTATGATAGTTTGTGGAAATGATGTGATTCCCGAACAATTACTATCTTTGGACCGCCGTCTTCGAATGGTTGACCAGGAAGCGTTTCAAGTCAAAGGTCCCGTGAAGACGAGTTATTTGGTGTACTGTCGAGCCTCCCTAGTAATTACAAGAGAAAATGGGTATTCAGGCAAACCCATACACACCCTCTCTCTCTCTCTCTCTCTCTCTCTCTCTCTCTCTCTCTCTCTCTCTCTCTCTCTCTCTCTCTATATATATATATATATATATATATATATATATATATATATATATATATATTGTGTGTGTGTGTGTGTGTGTGTTTGTGTGTGTGGGTGAGTGCAAATTTCGTTTATTTCCTCTTCCTACAGCACAATTTTCCTCCTCTAATATGTGCAATTTTGTTTTGTAATCTAACGGTTAGATACCCACGCTTGCAAATGCAGAAATTCATAATTCATACAAGTATATCGTTACAACAGTGAGAAGAGAAAGGATATAAAACATGGACGAAGAAGAAGAAGAAGAAGAAGAAGAAGAAGAAGAAGAAGAAGAAGAAGAAGAAGAAGAAGAAGAAGAAGAAGAGGAATCAAAATGGAAAAGTACTGTACTCTTCAGTAAAAGCAAAATAGCTGAGACAGAAAAGGTCTAATCCCCTTGTCTATCCTTAAGTCCCGATGGCTTTCCATCTCTCTCTCTCTCTCTCTCTCTCTCTCTCCCCGCCCCCTCATACGAAAGACAGTCTCATCTCTCTTGCTCTTTCTGTTGCAAAGCTGTTTCTCGCGTCGTGTCATCAGACTTCAGACTTACAACTTTTACGGACCGTTTTATGAGGCAATGTTTGGAGCAAAAGTTAGCGACGAATTTTCTCGCTAATGCTGCACAGGTTATACTCCTCCTCTTATATCTTATCCTGGACGGGTTTCACTTGATGTTTACTTTTTATTTCGAGAAATTTCTTGCAGGTCTTCCGTTCTGTTTGCTTGACTTCCTCATGTTTATTTCCATTTGCTTGTTGCGAGAGTTTGTACGAGTTCTTTGTTATGTCAGAAGTTGTTGGAACTCTAGTGTGTCTTTCGTGAGCTTACTCTGTTTTAAGGTTACATCTTGAAAATGCTATTTATATTCTCAGAAAGCACGCCCACACAAACACACACACATGTATATATACATATATGTATGTATGTATGTGTATATATATGTATGTATATATATATATACATGTATATTTATGTACTGTAAATATACAGTATATATTTCTCAGAAAACACACACACGCACACACAATTTATATATATAGGTACACACACATATATATGTATATATACATATACACTCATGTATGTATATATATATATATATATATATATATATATATATATATATATATATATATATATATATCTTATTTGCACTGAAAAATTTAAGAAAGCATTCATACTGGGTAGTAGAGAAACAATTCCAAATTGAGATTTAGAACCAAAATGTGTTTACAAAAGTCCCCAGCAATCTTCATATGTTTGTAAAAGATATGAAGTTTATATGTAACTTTATCGTGTTTACTTAATGATGTTCGAGAACTAGCAACATTTACATTGCACAGAACCGGAATTAGGTCACAGCTCTTTACCAAGAAAAAAAAAATACTAAAGCAAATTTAATGGCCTCTCAGTGATTGGTTATTTGCACGGTTGTGTTTGTTTAATTCTAAATAAAATTTAGGTTAGTCGCCACTGTACTGGAGACTAAATAGCTATGAGAACGATTCTGTGAGTTGCAAAGTTACTCTCACACAGGAATCGGCAGGATGAGATTCGAGACATATTGGGGAAAGATTGGTATCCCGTCCATAGCAAATCGTCGACCCAGAAAGAGTCGATGCAATATTCTTGGAATGGAATATAGAATTTAGGCCAAAGGCCAAGCACTGAGATCTATGAGGTCATTCAGCGCTGAAAGGGAAATTGAGAGTAGAAGGGCTTGAAAGGTGTAACAGGAGGAAAACCTCGCAGTTGCACCATGAAAGAAGTGTTAGGAAAGGGTGCATAGCAAGATGGAAAAAAGAGAATATGAACAGAGGTACAGTAAAAGGAATGAAAGGGGCTACAGCTGGGGGGCGAAGGGGCGCTGCAAAAAACCTTAAGTGATGCCTACAGTGCACCCCACGAGATGCACTGACGGCACTATCACCCTGCGGGAAAATAACAGCTCTTGCATCAGCTGTTATGAAGCGTCCAGCTTTAACAGTGACCGTTTGGGATTGTTCCAGGTTTTGTATTTACTTTTCTGAAGCTTCCAGCTTCTGTAGTGATTGTTTTGGAACGTTTAAGCTTGTGTATTGACTGTTCTGATATAGTGGTTAGTGTCGTAGCATGCCACTCAGATGTCGCTGGTTCGCGTCTCCCCCAGGGCGGTGAAAAATCACTGGCTCTGTATCACTGCTGTGCAGTGTGGGGTCTGCGGTGAGAGGTTGAAACCAACATTCTTTGGAAGCTTGAATCTAAGGTCAATAGCCCTGTGTGCTTGTTCCATGTGAATAGGGTTCATTTGCTGAAATAATAATAATAATAATAATAATAATAATAATAATAATAATAATAATAATAATAATTCACCTTTTCCAGTAGTGTTTTTGAATGTTCCAGCTTTTGCACTGAATTTTCTGAAACGTCAAGCTTTGGCAATGAGTGTTTTGGAATCTTCCAGCTTTTGTATAAACTGTTCTTAAACGTCCAGCTTTGGCAGTGAGTGTTCTGGAATGTTCCAGCTTTTGTACTGACTTTTCTGAAACGTCCAGCTTTGGCAGTGAGTGTTCTGGAATGTTCCAGCTTTTGTACTGACTTTTCTGAAACGTCCAGCTTTGGCAGTGAGTGTTCTGGAATGTTCCAGCTTTTGTACTGACTTTTCTGAAACGTCCAGCTTTGGCAGTGAGTGTTCTGGAATGTCCCGGCTTTTGTATAAACTGTTCTTAAACGTCAAGCTTTTGAAGTGACTTTTGAAACCCTGCAGCTCTGCTATCAGCTGTTTAGAAAAGTCTTCTTAAACCCAGCAGCCATTGTTTCTGAATGTTCGGTCGGCACTTTTCATAAACGTGAGCTTTGGCTTGAAATGTTCTGAGCTCCAGCATTTGCACTGACTTTTTGAAACGTCAAGATCTTACATAAATGCATACGAAGTAATCTGTATAATATTTCAAGTTAAAAATAATAATACGTTTGTTTGTATGGCCACACGTGCCTTCTGTTTTCATAGGTCATTCCCAATTGTGATCCCTGTTCATTAAGGGTTCGTAGGCCTGTGGAGTCATCACTCTCTTCCACCCTGTGTTTTCACCCTTCCAGCTTTTTGTCCTAAGAGTTCTTAAACACAGTCTTTGTCATTACAGATGACACAGTCTTTGGCCTCAAAGATGATACAGTCTTTGTCCTTACAGATGATGCAGTCTTTGTCCTTACAGATGATGCAGTCTTTGTCCATTGTTTCAGATGAAACAGCCTTTTTCATTACAAATTGACACTGTTTTTGTCAAGATCTTACAGAAATGACATAGTCTAATCTGTATCCTTTTCAGATTAAAAATAATTATGGCCTTTGTTTGATGATACAGGCTTTGTCTCCATAGGTCATTCCCTAGATGATCCCTGTTCATAGGGTTCGTCCTGTACAGATCATCATTCTATGTCCACCCAGATGACTCACCCGCACAGTCTTTGGCCTCAAAGATGATACAGTCTTTGTCCTTACAGATGACACAGTCTTTGGCCTCAAAGATGATACAGTCTTTGTCCTTACAGATGATGCAGTCTTTGTCCTTACAGATGATGCAGTCTTTGTCCTTACAGATGATGCAGTCTTTGTCCTTACAGATGACACAGCCTTTGTCATTACAAATGACACAGTCTTTGTCCTTACAGATGACATAGTCTTCGTCCTTACAGATGACACAGTCTTTGGCCTTAAAGATGATACAGGCTTTGTCCTTACAGATGACATAGTCTATGTCCTTACAGATGATACAGTCTATGTCCTTACAGATGATACAGTCTATGTTCTTACAGATGATACAGTCTATGTCCTTACAGATGATACAGTCTATGTCCTTACAGGTGACCCACTGCTAATTGAATAACATTTCATTTTTAGTTTTCTGTAAAAAAAACTATTGTGACGGCTTTGTCTGTCTATCTGTCTGTCCGCACTTTATTCTGTCCGCACATTTTTTGTCCGCCCTCAGATCTTAAAAACTACTGAGGCTAGAGGGCTGCAAATTGGGATGTTGATCATCCACCCTTCAATCATCAAACATACCAAATTGCAGCCCTCTAGCCTCAGTAGTTTTTATTCTATTTAAGGTTAAAGTTAGCCATAATCGTGCTTCTGACAACTAGGTAGGATAGGCCACCACCGGGCTTTGGTTAAAGTTTCATGGGCCACGACTCATACAGCATTATACCGAGACCACCGAAAGAGAAATCTGTTTTCGGTGGCCTTGATTATACACTGTAGCGACTGTACTGAAAACTTGATTGCGCCAAAGAAACTTCGGCGCATTTTTTACTTGTTTCATCTAGTTTTACCAGTTTCATTATTTAGACATTCATTGCACAGGTGTCACTACGCAATTCCTTCCATTTCTAAAGCTTTCTAAACGACTCTTCTTCATTTTTCCATCCTTTATCTTATTAACCTCTCTCTCTCTCTCTCTCTCTCTCTCTGTCTCTGTCTCTCTGTCTGTCTCTCTCTCTCTCTCTCTCTCTGTCTGTCTGTCTCTCTCTCTCTCTCTCCCAGTCCTCATTTTCACATTCACCAGATGCAAAAATGATCTATCTGCTCACTTCTTTACTTATTAATCTGAATATTAATATAAACGCCGACGTTTGAAATCACCGATAATTTAATGTCATGTCTAACAGCCAGTTCAAATTCTCTTCGTATCAAGAAATTCATACCGAGTTTTCCATGAGCAAAAGAAAAAAGAAAAAAGATTAGTGCCTTGAGAACTGTATTTTCTTTTTTTTTTTTTTGACATCTGGCAACAAACAAGGATATTCCCCTTCCCTTCGACTCCATTATCTGGAAAATTTTTCCTCAAAAAGTAAATGAAAAAGTTGATTAACTTCCTGGGACGGGAAGAAGGGAGAGGAGTGACGGAAAGGAACAGAAACTTCTCGAACGAACCTACCCACCCACGTTTTCTCTCTCTCTCTCTCTCTCTCTCTCTCTCTCTCTCTCTCTCTCTCTCTCTCTCTCTCTGTCAATCTGAAAACTAAAGCGTGATTTCAGCTGCGCTGTGTGACGAAAGGGGAGAATCTCACTTTCTCTCTCTCTCTCATCTGCAAGAAAATAAAACGTGATTTCAGCTATGCTATTTGTCGAAAGGGGAGAATCTCTCTCTCTCTCTCTCTCTCTCTCTCTCTCTCTCTCTCTCTCTCTCTCTCTCTCTCTAATCTGCAGGAAACTAAAACGTGATTTTAGCTGCGCTGTTTGTTGCAAGGGGAGAGTCTCTCTCTCTCTCTCTCTCTCTCTCTCTCTCTCTCTCTCTCTCTCTCTCTCTCTCTCTCTCTCTCATGTATCCTTAATTCTGTTCTAGATGTCAGTGTGTCTTGGAACGTGGGTCTTAAAACGGGAGAAGGAGAAATCAAAACAAATATTGAGGAACAAAATCGACTTCAAATACTAATTTCTCTTCAAGATTAACACATGAAATGGCTCCCTTTTTTCTCTCTTCCGTTATTGAATTGAACTGAACTGCCTATAGAACTTAGGCCAAAGGCCAAGCACTGGGACCTATGAGGTCATTCAGCCCTGAAACGGAAATTGACAGTAAAAGGTCTGTAAGGTGTAACGGGAGGAAAACCTCGCAGTTGCACTATGAATCAACTGTTAGGAGAGGGTGGAAAGCAAGATGGAAGAAAGAGAATATGAAAGGAGGTACAGTAAAAGGAACGACAGGGGTTGCAGTTAGGGGCCGAAGGCACGCTGCAAAGAACCTTAAGTAATGCCTACAGTGCACCGCATGAGGTGCGCTACGGGGTCTTCCGTTATTCCTTTAATCTTATATATCTTTTCCTTTGTCTCACTGACCTTCATATTTAAAAATAACAGCATTCCACACTGACGTATTCTAAGGCGACGCCATAAATCTCATATATTGATTGATCTGATGCCATAAATATGTAAACAGAAAGTATGGCCATCTTTGAAAAAAAAAATACATCAAGTTACTAAAAAGTATAAAGAACCAGGAAAAATAATATAAAAAAAGCTGAAAGATTAGATTGACATAAAATATATTTATAAATACAGTATATACGTATATATATATATATATATATATATATATATATATATATATATATATATATATATATATATATATATATATATATATATATATATATATATATATATATATATATATAATGTATATGATAAACAATTATTTCCCGTCATATATTTACTCAAGTGTTTCGTGTTACAATTCTGTAGCACTTTTATGCGTATAATAATAATAATAATAATAATAATAATAATAATAATAATAATAATAATAATAATAATAATAATAATAACAATCACTTCATAATTACCACCAACAAAAACATACCATGAAACGATTTGCTAATTAGCGTTGCAGAAAAAAGTTGCCATAATTTTTCATTAATCTGCAATGAAACCAATCATCTGTGAGCGTTCCTAGGGGTCATTCAATTACACGACGGGGAACGTACTCCAAAGTATTACGAGTGACTGATCTCGATTAAGGATTAAAAAGAAGAGTTATATTTTTTCATTTATGCATTATTTCTCATGGGCATATAATATCTCTCCACCACGCCCAAGGTGCGTTCCGTTTGATGTGTTCTTAAAAAAACGTAGTATTTTATGGCGTTTGGAAGTCGAGGGTCAATTTATGATCGTGTTATAGGAAATAAGTAGATCAAGGAAGCATGTGTTCAGCAGAAGGGAATACAATATTCTATATTTATTGGTTATTGGAAGATAAACCTCTCTCTCTCTCTCTCTCTCTCTCTGTATCTATGTATATATGTACAGTTAAACTGAATCTCGTAAATATGGAACGTTATGAATATATAAATAAAGACAAGCACTGGATTGCTGTGAGACCTTTCGACTGACGTCCATTACTTAGCTAAGTAAAGGACTACAGTCGAAAGGCCTCGTATCACTCCAGTGTTTTTCTTTCCTACATCAGTTTTGTCTTTATCTGTATTATATATATATATATATATATATATATATATATATATATATATATATATATATATATATATATATATATATATATATATATATATATATATATATATATATATATATATATGTACAAAATAACACTTCACTAAATGAGAGAGAGAGAGAGAGAGAGAGAGAGAGAGAGAGAGAGAGAGAGAGAGAGAGAGAGAGAGAGAGAGATCTTTAAAAAAACAATAAATATAGAATTTTACATTTCCTTTTGCTGAACACGTGTTTCCTGGATCTATTTATTTCCGTCGGTAATCCATACCGACGTATGGTAATACAAACGCCATAAACCTCGTGGTGGATTGATTGATCTGATGCTATTAATAGGAAAACAGAAAGTAAGGTCGTCTTTGGGAATATAAACACATCAGTTACTAAAATTTAAAAGATATCGGTATTGAACTTGCTGGAATTCTTGTGAATATATAAATACTGAAATACCTAAGAACCAAAAAAAAAAAAAAAATTATATATGATATGAGAAAAGTATGAAACATAACAAAGCATTGTAATTGAGTTTTTTTTTTATTGCCTTTTGCATTATTATTTCTGAGTGTAGCAGTATCGGTCGGGAGAGATTTCAGGTAACTTCTCTCTCTCTCTCTCTCTCTCTCTCTCTCTCTCTCTCTCAACTTTCATGTTATAGTGATACACACACACACCACGTATATATTCATATGTACATACATATGTACAAATGTATGTACATATTTATATATATGTGGTGTGTGTGTGTATATATACATATGTACATACACATGTATATATATACAAACAACACACACACATATGTATATAATATATATTTATATTACATAAATTTATATACATACATATGAAAGCACAAATTATACTTACCTGGATTGAGAGAGAGAGAGAGAGAGAGAGAGAGAGAGAGAGAGAGAGAGAGAGAGAGAGAGAGAGAGAGAGAGTTATCTGTAATCTCTCCCCCATCCATACAGCTACTCTCAGAAATAATAATGCAAAAGCCATAAAATAAAAAGATGTTTTAATTACAATGCTTTGTTCTGTGATTCGCCATTACAGGGATTCTCTCTCTCTCTCTCTCTCTCTCTCTCTCCCACTTCATTAATGAGCTTTTGTTCCTCGAAATATCACGAATGGTATCGACATCGCATTGTTAAATCAAACGCCACGAACGGAGCGTAAACAAACCTACAGAATAAATATTGACCAGTTCTTTGTTGTTTTACTTTCAAAGGTCTTTTTGGTCCAAAGGTCTTTCGAATGAAGTTGTTTTATGTTTTTAAAACCGTTTTTAATTTCCGTTTTATTTTAAGGACAATTTTGTGATTTTTGTCAGACCGGCACAAAGAGACGTGATTATTTTGGGATGCCTTACAAAATTATTATTATTATTATTATTATTAATTATTATTATTATTATTATTATATCATAAGTAGTCTCTATGCGCTTAATTAAAACCGTTTTTTTAATTTCTGTTTTATTTTAAGGACAATTTTTGTGATTTTGTGTGGGGGCGGGGCGGTGGCTGGGTGTAATTATAGCTCATAAGAGACGTGATTATTTTGGGATGGGGAAATTTTAATTACAAAATTATTATTATTATTATTATTATTATTATTATTATTATTATTATTATTATTATTATTATTATTATTATTCAGAAGATGAATGCTATTCTTATAGAACAAGCCCACAGGAGCCATTGACTGGAAATTCAAGCTTCTAAAGAATATGGTGTTCATTCGAAAGAACAACAAAAGATAATGAGAAATACAGAAAGAAGAGATAAGTCATTAAAAAGGAAAAAAATAAATCAACAAATTAATAAATAAACAGATAAAAATGTAAGAAAATTATTAAAAGGAGAACCCATCATATAAAAAAAAAGACTGACTTAGGCGGTGCAAACGCCAATTAAAGAAAATAAGAGAAGTTCGACGCTGAGAATCTATGGGGGGCAACCTGTGGAAGACATTCAACAATTTCTAATTAGAACTCTGGTTCTGGACAGTGACGTATGGAAGTGTGATCCAATTACTCAGCAAGAAGAAACACTTTCGATGGCTCAATACAGACTCAGGCCTGTTTTCCTTCTTTTTGGTTTTCTGTAAAAGAAAACTATTGTGCCGGCTTTGTCTGTCCGTCAGCACTTTTTCTGTCCGCCCTCAGATCTTAAAAATGGCTGAGAGTAGAGGGCTGCAAATTGATATGTTGATCATCCACCCGCCAATCATCAAACATACCAAATTGCAGCCCTCTAGCCTCAGTAGTTTTTATTTTATTTAAGGATCAAGTTAGCCATAATCGTGCTTCTGGCAACGGTATAGGACAGGCCACCACAGGGCTGTTGTTAACGTTTTGTGGGCCGCGGCTCATACAGCATTATATCGAGACCGTAGAAAGATAGATCTATTTTCGGTGGCCTTGATTATAACGGTGCAGCGGCCGTACAGAAAACTCGATTGCGCAGAAGAAGCTTCGGCGCAATTTTTTCCTTTTTTTTAAATTTTATTTCTTGTTCGTTTTCCTCTTAATGTTCCTTTTTTTTCCTTCTTCTTTTTAGGTCGTGGCGTTTACTCTCCGTAGAGTTCTCCCCTTATTAAAATCTACCTGACACCAGGTAGGGGCCATAGTGGTCGAAATCCCGTTCGTTACCCGACACCTTTCGACCTTTCTCTCGCAAATGTTAATTAAGTCTTCTAATTAGCAGAGACGTTATTTACTTTCACGCTGATTAGAAAGTGACAAAGGATTCTTTCCCAGAATATTCCTGTGAAATCAATGATCTTCTACTGAACTTATGTCCCGGCAATTTAATGTCCTGGAGTTACTTAAAGGCTTTCTTCCATGATCTTAAATTGTGTGACATCGACAAGTGATTGGTTTTAGTAAAATAAATTATTAGGTAGAGGCTGATTTCTAAGCCTATAGTGTTTGTTTTGGTGACGTCATTCTTATTACTGTTTACTAATTTCTTGTTCTTTTTAATGCCGTCTTTATTTAATACTTGCTTTTGTTTATTTTGAAGACGTTCGTGGTTTTCTAATGGAGTTTAAAATTTGGGACACATTAGAAACAGCCTGCGCTCGCCACTTTTGTGTTGATTTCCACCTTTCTACTGTTTTTTTCGTTTTTCCTGGGTTCTGCGATCACGTGGCGTTCCTCTAATCTAGAAGATCTCAGGTCTCTGGAGAGATGATGAGAACGAGAATAGCTACTCAATTCTTCATCGAGGGTGCATCCTTTGCATCTCTCTCCCTCTCAGTTACCTCCCGTTAGAAGCATCAGTCAGACTCTCTCTCTCTCTCTCTCTCTCTCTCTCTCTCTCTGTCACCTCCTTTTAGAAGCAACATTGAGACTCTCTCTCTCTCAGTTACTCTCTCATCAGTCAGACTATCTCTCTCTCTCTCTCTCTGTCACCCCTTTAGGAGCAACATTGAGACTCTTTCTCTCAGTTACCTCCCTTTAGAAGCAACATTGAGACTCTCTCTCTCTCAGTTACCTCCCTTTACAAGCATCAGTCAGACTATCTCTCTCTCTCTCTCTCTCTCTCTCTCACCTCCCTTTAGGAGCAACATTGAGACTCTTTCTCTCAGTTACCTCCCTTTAGAAGCAACATTGAGACTCTTTCTCTCAGTTACCTCCCTTTAGAAGCATCGATAGGACTCTCTCTCTCTCTCTCTCTCTCTGGCACCTTCCGTTAGAAGCATCAGTAAGACTCTCTCTCTCTTTCTCTCTCTCTCTCTCTCTCTCTCTCTCTCTCCCTCTCTCTTTTACCTCCCTTTAGAAGCATCAGTAAGACTCCCTCTCTCTCTCTCTCTTTCTTACCTCCCTTTAGAAGTGTAAGACCCCTAATCTCTCTCTCTCCTTTCCCTTTCAAAGTACCCATGAGCTATTTCAGTATTCCTCCTTACCTTCCAGAATGAAAATGACTACTCACTGGCAATGAGTACAAAGGGAACCAATACGCCAAGTTTATTCTAAAAAGGAAACTGAAGTTCACGGGTTCTCAGTACAAAAGGAAAACGTAAACATTACGCGGAAAATGAACGCAAGTCGAGGAAAGGCAAAATCACAATCAGCAAGTCGAGGAAAGGCCAAATCGCGCAAGTCGGGGAAAGGCAAAATCACATAAGTCGAGGAAAGGCAAAATCACAACCGAGCAAGTCGAGGAAAGGCAAAATCACAATCGCGCAAGTCGGGGATAGGCAAAATCACAATCGCGCAAGTCGAGGAAAGGCAAAATCACATAAGTCGAGGAAAGGCAAAATCACAACCGAGCAAGTCGAGGAAAGGCAAAATCACAACCGCATGGAAGTCGAGGATAACAAAATCACAATCGCGCAAGTCGAGGAAAGGCAAAATCACATAAGTCGAGGAAAGGCAAAATCACAACCGAGCAAGTCGAGGAAAGGCAAAATCACAACCGAGCAAGTCGAGGAAAGGCAAAATCACAACCGGAAAGGATAGGCAAAATCACAATCGCGCAAGTCGAGGAAAGGCAAAATCACATAAGTCGAGGAAAGGCAAAATCACAACCGAGCAAGTCGAGGAAAGGCAAAATCACAATCGCGCAAGTCGAGGATAGGCAAAATCACAATCGCGCAAGTCGAGGAAAGGCAAAATCACATAAGTCGAGGAAAGGCAAAATCACAACCGAGCAAGTCGAGGAAAGGCAAAATCACAACAAAGTCGAGGATAGGCAAAATCACAATCGCAAGTCGAGGAAAGGCAAAATCACATAAGTCGAGGAAAGGCAAAATCACAAAATCACAAAATCGCGCAAGTCGAGGATAGGCAAAATCACAATCAGCAAAGTCGAGGAAAGGCAAAATCACAATCACAAAATCAATCACAAAATCACAACCAGCAAGTCGAGGATAGGCAAAATCACAATCGCGCAAGTCGAGGAAAGGCAAAATCACATAAGTCGAGGAAAGGCAAAATCACAATCGCGCAAGTCGGGGAAAGGCAAAACACAATCGCGCAAGTTGAGGAAAGGCAAAATCATAATCACGCAAGTCGAGGAAAGGCAAAACCACAATCACACAAGTCGAGGAAAGGCAAAATCACAATCGCGCAAGTCAAGTCAAAATCACAATCGAGTCGAAAAGGCAAAATCACAATCGCGCAAGTCGAGGAAAAGCAAAATCACAATCATGCAAGTCGAGGAAAGGCAAAATCGGTGATCGTATGAGTAGCAGATGACCCCCAATCGCGCACACCCAATTAACACTTCTAGGCTCTCCCCCCTCAAAAGCCTCGCTTTCTGAAAATGAGTTTCAATGGTCTTTTAATTAGACCTACACTCGCTGGAAACAAACCTTCATTCGGTGCAACATCTGCAAGAGACCTTTCCTAATTTAGTGATCTTCGGTCATCCTTTCCACAGGAATGCGAGAGGACCTTTGAGAGGTACCACTGGAAATCTGGGAGGGAGCAGGTGTTGCATGGATTAGTAGGAAAATTAGGAGTGAGTATGCAGCATGGTGGAATAAAAGTATTAGTTAATGTATACATTTATATATAATATACATATATGTATATATACATACATAGCCTATATATATATATATATATATATATATATATATATATATATATACATATACAGTGAGAGAGAAAAAAGCAGAACATGGTGGAAAAAAAAGATTTGCTGAGACCTAGGAGTTTAAAATTACCTGTGGAAAAGGCATACGGTAAAAAGGCAGTCTCATAATCAGTGGAATTAAATGTATTTACTTCTCAATAAGTATGCCGAATGGTAGCTAAATGTAATGAGTACAATGTCTCAGCTACTAAAATGAAGGAGCATATATACCCCTATTCCCATGCCCCATACCCCACTAGCAGAGCAAAGCTGAAAGGTGATATTCATTTCTCAACAAGCATGCCAACAGGTGGCTTAAGGTAATGAGGACAATGACTCAGCTACTAACAAATGGAGGAGCATATATATATATATATATATATATATATATATATATATATATATATATATATATATATATATATATATATATATATATATATATATATATATATATATATATATACCCCATACTCTGCAAAAAATAGCTGAAAGGAGGAATTCTAAGTAGTGCCCTAGTCTGTTTCCTGTTCTGAAACGCTGTAGGTACGATATTACTTTTATTTTGACAAAAAAAAAAATTCTTTTTTTAGTATTCGAGACACATCTTGAGTCCGACAAAACAGAAGCTGAGTCTCGTACCTCACCCGACGCCACAGGTAAGCTACGAACGTAAATGCCATTCGAGTTAATTGAAGCAAAGTCGACCTGACGTTATTCGACACTAATCCAAACGGAATTTAACATTTCCCGGTGAAATATTCACGAATTAAGATCTATATAATTCAAGAGTCGACTCCTGAGATACGGCCCAAGGATATGCATTACCCAGTGAGGATAATCTGCACCGAACAAGCAATCCCATTAGAGATTTCCAGACGAAGAAATGTCAACGATAGCGCCACGTCTTTCGCAATCCTGACAACAGACTTGGCGCGTCGCGAGGAATTAGTATACGGCGACGGGAATGGAAGAAATGGCGTTGTGATAAGATTGTTCTATCGCGATAATTCCTCTCTCTTAATCTAATATGAATAATCCAGGAGTAAAAGTGAGAGGGGGAAGTGTTATATATCAGTTCTGTCACAGCGCCAGAGGGCGGATGAAAATTTCGCCATCATCTTTTCAAATGACGAATGGAAGAAGAAGAAGAAGAAGAAGAAGAAGAAGAAGAAGAAGAAGAAGAAGAAGAAAAGAAGTAGGAAAGGTGGGCAAAATATGATTCTTGTTAAGAGTGGATGAAGGGGAGAAGGGTCAATGAATAGAAATGCAGGAAACTACAGGAAAACGGCCCTAGGTCTGAGAGAGGAGGAACGACAGAAGAAGAAATAGAACAGAAAATAATAAAAGCTGACGAAAAATAAGGTCAAATAAATTATATAATTTAGACAGCCCAGATATGAGAAGAGATGGGATGAAAACCGAGGAGTCGAAAGACGAGGAAAAGATTGACTGTCGCCGAGAAGGAGAAAATGATAGATAAATATATAACGAAAGAAATGTATATATTTTTTGGAAATGCTAAGGCTCTTAACCGAGGATAAGATGTCTTTTTCTAGCCCAGGCTCGACGGAGAGAAGAAAAGTGGATACAGAGTAGGAAGCTTACAGGAGTCCGGAAAAAAGCAGAAGTACGAAGAGAATTACAAATGTGGGAAGTAGACTGACGGGTGTTACGAGGACGTCTGAGAAGAAGAGGAGGAGGAGGAAGTGGAAGAGGAAGAGGAAGAGGAAGAGGCAGAGGAGGAGGAGGAGGAGGAGGAGGAGGAGGAGGAGGAGGAGGAGGAGGAGGAAGAGGAGGAGGAGGACGAGGAAGAGGAGGAGGAAGAAAGGGGGGAGGGGGACGAGGAGGAGGCGAAGAAGGAAATAGCTCCCTTTGAGATCAACTGGACCGTGACCTATATAGTAGCTAGAATACTCCCAGGGAATTGTGGAATCATTTACTTCCTAGAATCATAAAGTATTGATCCATTACTATCTTAGACTACATATATAATCTTCAGACAGATCGATAAGCCCTTTCCCCGAAGGGGGTTAGTGCCGTCAGTGCACCTCTCGGTTTGCACTGTAGGCTTTACTAAAGGTTCTTTGCAGCGTTCCTTCGGCCCCGAGTTGCAACCCCTTCCATTCATTCATTTTACTGTACCTCCTTTCATATTATCTTTCTTCCATCTTGCTATCCACCCTCTCCTAACAATTATTTCAAAGTGCAACTGCGATGTTTTCCTCCTGTTAAACTTTTAAAACCTTCCTACCCTCAATTTCCTTTCCAGCGCTGAATGACCTCATACGTCCCAGTGCTTGGCCTCTGGCCCAAACTCTATATTCCATTCCATTCCATTCCGAGAAGTCCTTTTTATTATGACGTACTTAGCCTGTTAAAACAAGCTCTGTCCAGTCAGTTAATCATGAGGGTTACGAAATCAATCACCTCTGCAGTTATGGTATTAGAAAATTCGATCATTGATAAGGTTCTCAACATTTCTTACAATGATTCTTGTACAAATTTGGCTTAGCCTTCCCGCAAGTTCAGCTATTTTGTCACGCGATTTGATGTAGACAATTAACAATCTGTTTCCAAGTGGAAAGGAACGACAACTTGTTTGTCATTGTCGTTGTTCTTTTGTTGAAATGCTTCGCTGAAGCTATCGATGACGTAAGCTATGGCGACCAGTTAGAGTACATTAGAATTTTCCCAGATATTTTCAAAACAAAAGTTTTTTTCCCCAGATCAATATATTATCAAAGCGTCCTTCTGCTTGAATATACGAATAATCAGCTACTGCAAGTGAGATTAATGGCAAATGATTACCTCGAAAGCTCTTAGCGTTCCAGGAAATCTATCTCGAAAGCCATCGAACTCATATGAGCCGCTGAACCGTAATAAGTGTTTATTAATTCCAATCGCCTTGCGTAACCTTCTTCCGCCTAATGAATGACGCACTGACGAGGGAACATAAACTCAAGAGGTGCGAACACCAGTAATCATAAGTGATCAGCAATCCGCCTAATTACCGATGCACTGACGAGAGAATCGGGAACGTAAAATCAAGAGGAGCGAATACCAGTAACCGTAAGTAGCCTAAATAGTAACACAGAGAGAGAGAGAGAGAGAGAGAGAGAGAGAGAGAGAGAGAGAGAGAGAGAGAGAGAGAGAGAGAGTTACAAGGATTAGGATGTCTCAAAGACTTACTAGTCCATCCGAGGAGACATCATGTGCTCACGTATCTCTAGGGGCAGGTTTTACTGTTCATTCACGGTGTTCTAAAGATTTTGTTTAGCTTTCTTTTAAATTCTTCCGGACTGTTGCTGTTGACAACTTCTGGTGGCAGTTTGTTCCATGTGTCACATATCTTGTGTGTGAAGAAGTTCCCACAATGAGATGTGTTGTATCTCTTCAGTTCTAGCTTCCATCCATTATATCTTGTCTGGTTTTCGTTTAGTGTGAAGAGAGAGAGAGAGAGAGAGAGAGAGAGAGAGAGAGAGAGAGAGAGAGAGAGAGAGAGAATGCAGAGAGAAGAAAGACAGAAATGAGACGAATGAATTTTAATCATAAAACTCAGAGAGAAGAAAGACAGAAATGAGAGAGAGAGAGAGAGAATAACGTCGATACAAAGAAGAAAGACACAAACATGAGGAACGGATGAATCATAATCATAAAGAGAGAGAGAGAGAGAGAGAGAGAGAGAGAGAGAGAGAGAGAGAGAGAGAGAGAGAGCGTGCCTTCGACATACTTTCTTTTTACATCGTTCGTACGTTCTGAGGTGCTTGAATGTCAAAACGAATCACTTGACTTCGGACGGAAATGAACGAGAAATCAGATTACGCCAGAGGACAAGTAGGTATTAGCAGCTCTAGCTGTCACTAAGAGAGCTTGTAATAAATACTCGAGATATATTCATCTTCACTCGCAACAGGGAATGGCTGGTAGACAGTAGGCACTCTCATGGACGCAAGAACAAAGAGCCAGAGAATTGAATCGAGTTGAATAGAGAATTTAGGCCAAAGGTCAAGCACTGGGACCTATGAGGTCATTCGGCGCTGAAACGGAAATTGACAGTAAAAGGTTTGAAAGGTGTAACAGGAGGAAAATCTCGTAGTGGCACTATGAATCAATTGTTAGGAGGGTTGGGGAAAGTAAGATGGAAGAAAGAGAATACGAAAGGAGGTACAGTAAAAGAAACGAAAGGGGTTGCAGCTGGGTGCCGAAGGCACGCTGCAAAGAACCTTAAGTAATGCCTACAGTGCACCGCACGAGGTGCACTAAAGGCACTACCCCCCCATACGGGGCAAAAAGATAGATAGGCCAAGTACTATTAAATATATATAGTTATATACATTATATACATACACAAATACACATATAAATATATATATATATATATATATATATATATATATATATTATATATATATGTTATTGTATTTGTGATTGTGATATTGTATATACTTTTACCAATCCGTGCCTTTTGCTCATTTCAGTTGATTTTTCGAAAATGGTACCAGATTTGTACCGCAAGGTCAAAAATAAAGAGTTAAAAATATGCTTTGAATGTTCTTCGTTCTGAAATTCATCAGTATATACATGTATACATATATTTATACACACACACACACATATATATAATATATATATGCAGAGAGAGAGAGAGAGGAGAGAGAGAGAGAGAGAGAGAGAGAGAGAGAGAGAGACGGCCATTCGTTTACATCCTCCGTACTTTGCATATAAGTGATGCAAAACAACAAAGATGCAAGATAGTAATTAGAACAAGAAAGTAAAACAACTTCATTTTCCTCATCTCGCGGCGATTCCAACTGGAATTTAATTTTGTATTTCGGACTTCTGCTCTCGAAGGAGTTCAACGAATATACGGGAATACATAAATATTTACGTGCAGACATAGATACTGTCTCTACACAAAATAAGTTTATTATTCATGTGCTGTCGAGCAACCTTCAACAACAGAGTAATAATACGTTAATTAAAATAAAAAATAAATCAACATGAATATGACATATGTAAAGAGAAATGCTCAGCAATTCAGAAAAGTGATAAATAATATAAGCGGTGATTTTAAGCAATATTGCATTGGCTTTGGAACTCACAAGAATCTGAATGCAAAGGTCCTTCGGGGAAGATTGCTCTACAGATTTACACTAGATGAAATGAAAGGTGTAGAAACCGACTCTCTAACTAATGAGTAGCAGGAACCAACACTACAGTCATCCATACTTGTGTTGTTGTTATTGCTATTGAGGAAGATAAACCCTTATTCATGTATGGAAAAAGCCTATATGGGTCGCTGTCTTCAAATTCAAGCTTCTAGCGAATATGGCGTTCATTTGATGAAGTTACAAGAGACAGTAGGATATATAAAAAGAGATCGGTTATTAGAAAAGAAAATAAGGTAAATAAACAAATAAATAAATAAACAGATAAAAATACAAACAAATCAGGAAAACAAAGGTGAATTATTTTAGGGTAGAAATGCATTGTATTATCGCTTGAACTTTCCAGGTTGAAATGGCATCCCCGGGGGGAAGACTGTTCTGTCAACATAGAGGATGAAAGGATATCATCTAAATGAATCTCCAGGCTTAAAACCTTTGACAATAATACAGGAGTGGAATGGAATATAGAATTTAGGCCAAAGGCCAAGCACTGGGACCTATGAATCATTCAGCGCTGAAATGGAAATTGAGAGTAGAGAGGTTTGAAAGGCGTAACAGGAGTCCATTGTTAGGAGAGGGTGGTAAGTCAGGTGGAAGAAAAAGAATATGAATGGAGGTACAGTAAAAGGAATGAAAGGGGTTGCAGCTAGGGGCCGAAGGGACGCCGCAAAGAACCTTAAGTAATGCCTACAGTGCTCCGTGTGAGGTGCACTGAAGGTACTACCCCCCTACGGGGAATTGATAGTAATACAGAAACCGCCTTATGACATAATTTTGTATTTGGTTTCTGCTACAAAATCGAAACGGCTGGACTGTATCCGTAATCATTTATGTATAGCTGTGAGATTCGAGGAGATAAATATGAAATGCCTATGTGAACGTCGACGTTTCTGTGTGTAATTATTTAATCTGATGAGAGATGAACAGGTCAACTGTCATTTAATTTGACGTTATTCTGTAAATCTTCGAATATACACTTATAGATACACACACATACATACATATATATATATATATATATATATATATATAATATATATATATATATATATATATATATATATATATATATATATATATATATATATATATATATATATATATATATATATATATATATATATATATATATATATATATATATATATATATATATATATATATATATGTGTGTGTATTTATTAAGAGAGAGAGAGAGAGAGAGAGAGAGAGAGAGAGCATCCCTTCGACATACTTTCTTTCTATTCCTACCTTCAGAGGCGCCTGAATGTCAAGAGAGAGAGAGAGAGAGAGAGAGAGCATCCCTTCGACATACTTTCTTTCTACATCGTTCCTACCTTCAGAGGCGCCTGAATGTCAAGAGAGAGAGAGAGAGCAAAACACCATGCCTTCGACATACTTTCTTTTTACATCGTTCGCGCCTACAAACCATTTTATTTTGCCAGTTTCCAAAAACCCACTTCTGTTAGCTGAGGTTTCCCGAACCATAATCGCGTAGCCCTTTATTTGCTGGTTGTATAGAGCAAGTTAATGTGTTGTCTGGAGAATGCTGCGTACGTGTGAAGGCGATGGATGCCTTATACAATAAAGATACTCGTCTAGAGGGCTGCAGACACCAACTAGTGCAGTGTGCATCCCAACACACTGCTTCCACAGAAAAACAAAAAAATGTATATATATATATATATATATATATGTCTGTGTGTTATATATATATATATTATATATATAATATATATATATATATATATATATATATATATATATATATATATATATATATATACATACACATACATATATAAACACACGCTCCGCTACAAGAAAGGCACAGTTTCAAAATTCTCTCACCAGCGACTAAAACTTGGAATCTGTGTACTTACACACATAAATGAAAGCTTTTTCCGACGAAAACGATTCCAAAATCAAGCGAGAGAGAGAGAGAGAGAGAGAGAGAGAGAGAGAGAGAGAGAGAGAGAGAGAGAGAGAGAGAGAGAGAGAGAGAGAGAGAGAGAGAGAGAGAGAAAAGCAACCACTCACGGGGGCTCGGCAAACTGAGGCGATTTGGGGCATCCTCAGCGTGTTGTCTCAGTAAACACGGCCGGGATTCAAAATGCGAATCCTTGACTCCCCATGAGCAGAGGGCTTCCCCAAGGAGGGTCCTTGTTCTTCCGTTCCCTCTCACGCCCTCCCTCGATCCCTGGCTACATTTCAGGTCAGGAGTGAGTGAGTGAGTGAGTGAGTGAGTGAGTGAGATTCGTCAAAACGGCTGGCAAGGAGTTATTCCAGGTAGTAAGTCGAGTGACGAGTGTTTGTCCCGAGAATAATAGAGCTCGTGTTCGAGATGAGGACGCGTTAAAACGGGCGATCGTTTTTCTCCCTCTCTCTATCTCTCTCATCACACACACACACACACACACACACACACACACACACACACACACACATATATATATATATATATATATATATATATATATATATATATATATATATATATATGTATGTATGTATACATAGTGTATGTCAATACATGCCAAACTGTGTGTGGTGTTTATAGGACTTTATGCTTGACTTTTAGAAACGCTCTATGTGCACGTTATTCAGCCGCAATACGTTTTGTACCTCCCGTCCACAAACTGAAACCAGTGAACGAAGACTTAAAAGGCAGATGGAAAGAGTACATTGAAATGTTATGATATGACGTGCTAGTTGAATATCAATAATATATATATATATATATATATAAATATATATATATATATATATATTCCGTATATATATATTCTATATTTTTATTTGCATTTATATTTTTTAAGGAAAATGCCATCCATAGGACGCCTTGAAGGGAGGGGGCTCTGGAATCACTTCCGTATGTTTTCCTTCTTTATTTTTTCTTTGCATTTTCATTTTTATTTTCAATCCTTTTCTTTCCTGTCCTTATTCTCCTCTTTCTCTTCTTCCTCTTTCTTTGCCTCTCCCTGTTCTTATTCCTCTTCCTATTCTCTTACTCCTCTACCTCTTCCTCCTCTTCTTACCCTTCTTCCTATTCCTCCTCCTCTTCCTCCTTTTCCTCCTCTTCTTTTCTTACTCTTCCTCTCCCTACCCTTTTTCCTAATCCTTCTCTTCCTTTTCCTCTCCTCTTCCTATTCCTCCTCCTCTTCCTCCCATTTTACATGTCTTCCTCTTCGGGCAAATTAAGTTGTCGGAAAAGACAAGCGCAGAGCTAATCACGGAAGATCTACAAATATCTCATTTCCACATCACCTGATCATTTTCAAAAGATTTCGCTCATATTTACATTTCATAATTTATCTTACAATTTCCTTCTTTTAAATTGACAGTAAAAGGTTTGAAAGGTGTAACAGGAGGAAAATTGTTAGGAGAGGGCTGGGGAAAGTAAGATGGAAGAAAGAGAATATGAAAGGAGGTACAGTAAAAGGAACGAAGGGGGTTGCAGCTAGGGGCCTGAGGAAGGCACGCTGCAAAGAACCTTAAACAATCCCTACAGTGCACTGCATGAGGTGTACTGACGACACCAACCCCCTACGGAGGGAGAAGTCGGTTGATTAATTTTAATACATTGCGTAAAAAATTGAATAACTCGACTGAAATACACATTTATAAATACAATTATATATTTATTTCTTCGTGAAAAATAAAATAAGCACATTTCGTAGGGCAGAACTGAATAAGATTATCTTTCAACATGCAAGTGACATGCTCGACTGAAATGCAAATTTATAGAAACATTTGTGTTCTTGTTTCTTCGGAAAATAAAAATAAGCAACACTTGTAGAACAGAATTTATTAAGATTTGCTTTCATCATGCAAGTGACATAACAACCATAATTGCAAAATCTTCATGAGATGTAAATTCCCTTTTTTTAAGCCTGACTATATATATAAAAAAACTTCCTTCCCGGAAGTAGTTATTTGTAAAAATATTTCATGAAAAGGTACAACACCAATAGTTACAAATGCCAGGAATTTTCTTCTGGAACTGTGAAAGTTTCATTCAACCATCAATACTCTTTTTACATAAATAGAGGAATAATTGATATATCAAAGATTTAAGTCCCTCGGGGTATAGAGGTGAATTGCAGCAACACTTTCGACTTCTTTTTTTTTCAAACGTTTAGCGACCTTTGGTATCTGAGTCATCAAAGTATTCACAGAGAGCCATTATGTTATAGGTACGTATGCATATTATGTTCACACACACACACACACACACACGCACACACACATATATGTGTCTGTGTGTATTACGTGTATGTATGTATGTATATACATATATTTATATATATATATATATATATATATATAATATATATATATATATATATATATATATATATATATATATATATATATATATATATATATATATATATATATATATATATATCTCATTCTTAACCAAGTATACTTGTTCACCAAGTGATAAAACGGTTTTGGTTGGACATAGACTATCAAAGAGCATTACTCATAACCGCATTCCCAAAGAGACTAAGCAAAAACTGTAAATTAACATCCTGTGTAACCCCATACTGCATAGAGAAAGGCGTATAATAAAAGTATAAAGTAAGTTTGGTCTCCACTTGGGTGACTAACCAGCATTAAGCATCCACAGGGCTGGGTATGGGGCTAGCAGCCTCATCCCGTAAAACTTGCTGAAAAATAAGAAGGGTAGCATTCTCTGTTGCCAGCCCCCCCTGTTCCACCCCTCACCAATGCGAACTACTACAATCAACTGAATACCAGGTATGTAATTCAATACTCAGGTAGACCAAGGCACATAATGAAAAGCGATTACTCTGTCCTCATGCGCGATTCGAACCCGGCTGGTTTCATTAATGAGTGTGCATGCTTCCATTACACTATTACATTAGGGACTAATACTTCTGATTTATTATCGGTTAATGCTGATATCATCATACGGTGAATTTATTGCTCAAATAAAAATGATTAATGCAATTTATGGTTTTTCATAAACTGACAAATGAAATATAATATCTGTAATATAATCTGGTCACTTCCTTACTATTTAACAACGTAATAAGAAATCAAATATTAGATAATACTAATAATACCGTCTTATAATAATGCTGTATTACTTATTACAGTTATTTTCAATTATCACCTTCCCACCTGCTTCCCAAAAGTTTATGACCAGACGTTTTCTGATGCCCACATAAAAACCGCCAAACACACATCAACAACACCCTCCATTCTTTCTCTCCCAACCCCCAGCCCCACACCTCCCCAGAAACCCACCCAAACCCTCAACGTGGTGGGCTGGCCTTGCTTAACTTCGGGAATGTTTCATTGTGATAATAACAGAGGCATTAGGCCCTGGGGAGTAAGCTCAGACAGAACTGGTGGGAAGAAATGAACGCAACTCTTCCGCTTTTCGTCAAATAGAACGTTCCCATTTTATTGATGGACTTCGTTTAACTGAATGGACAGCCGTTACGCGCTGCGTCGGTATTGTACAATTCTCTTTCTAGTTCAGTTATTTAGTTGTGTTTTTATTTACTTTTTATCTGTTAATCTATCTTTTTTTCTGTTAACTGATATCTTCTCTCTGTATTTTCCATTATCTTCTGTTACCTCTTTCTAATGAACACCATATTCTTCGGAAGCTTGAATTTCAAGTCAATGGCCCCTGTGGTGGGCTTGTTCAATATGAATAGGGCTCATCTCCTGAATAATAATAATAATAATAATAATAATAATAATAATAATAATAATAATAATAATAATAATAATAATAATAAGAAGAAGAAGAAGAAGAAGAAGAAGAATAGTTTAGAAAGTGATAGGTAAATATGTTCAAGCAAATGTAAGCTTTACCATGTATTTCTTAATCCATTAAGCCCTACCGTATTCTGTAAACTGTGAAACTTTGTTTTACCTTTTCAGCTATAAGCTCTACCGTGTTATTTTACTTAATTAAACTCTTCGGCACCATGAGTGAACAGTCACAACATATTTTTCATTAAATAGGCCACCAACGACCCCAACGATGAGGTTATTAACCCACTGATCAGCGGGGTACTATAATTACATTTTGACAAACTCCTACGCCGACATAAATTTTAATATCAAGTCGCTTTTCGGCAGTTAATAACGACCAATTTTTTTTTATCAAGGAACGGTAAATAAGCGTAGATGAATTAGTTACCTGAAGGGAAATTATAAATGATACCACGGGGGATTTTTTCGATCATTTTGATATCTAGAGGAAAATCGAGAGAGAGAGAGAGAGAGAGAGAGAGAGAGAGATTAGCATGGTTAAGGAAAGCGTGAATAATCGTGAAGATTCGGATGGTAGAATGAATGACACACAAAAGGAGTATTTATAGTACTAAATGGCACGGGAATTTTTTCGATCATTTTCATATCTTGATGAAAATCAAGAGAGAGAGAGAGAGAGAGAGAGAGAGAGAGAGAGAGAGAGAGAGAGAGAGAGAGAGAGAGATATTAGGAAGGTTCAGGAAAGCGTGAATAATCGTGAAGAACTGGAGGTTAAAATGAATGACACATGAAAGGAGTATTTATAGTCATATCGAAAGGCCGTAATAAGTCAGACTGTGTGCAGGATTGTGGCAGTGTTTATAGAGAATAAACAGAATACAGACTTTGGGCCAAAGTCCAAGCACTGGGACCTATGAGGTCATTCAGCGCCGAAACGGAAACTAACAATAAAAAGGTTTGAAAGGTGTAACAAGAAGGAACTCTCGCAGCTGCGCACGAATCAATTGTTAGGAGAGGGTTGATGAAAGTACGATGTATAAGAGAATATGAACGGTGGTACAGTAAAAGGAATGAAAGGGGTTGAAGCTTGGGGCTAGAGGAAGGGATACTGCAAACGGCCCTAAGTAGTGACTACGGTGCACCGCGTGAGGTGCACTGACGACACTACCCTCCTACGGGGTTGGCAGTGCATTTTTACTTTTGCTGTATATGTTCAATCCAATAAGGAAGAGACTTGATCTATTTGAAGACAAAGCTAATCCCCTTTTAACTTTTACAGATTACAATGATAAACTTAACAGACAGCACTGATATGAATGTGATGATAATGTCTCTTGATAGATTTACATCATAATCTCTAAGCTTAATTGCAATTAAGTGAAGCCTGTTGGTATAGAAGAGCTTACGATCACTGTTGCGCAAGGAACGTTCCCAGACGACTGCAATTAATTATTTTCATTGCTTCTATGATTACCCTTCATTTGTTATATATTATATATATATATATATATATATATATATATATATATATATATATATATATATATATATATATAAATATATAAGCGACAGGAAGACCGAAGCGAAGTTAGATGGATGTAATTAGAGAAGACTTGAGAGACAAACAGTTGTCAGAGGACGATGTGTTTGACCGAGCCAGGTGAAGGAAAGCTGGCAGAAACATCGACTCCTCACAGAAGTGGGAAAAGAAGAAGAAGAAGAAGAAGAAGAGAGAGAGAGAGAGAGAGAGAGAGAGAGAGAGAGAGAGAGAGAGAGAGAGACTGCAAAAATACCAAAGTACTGATTATGTTTCACCTAAATATAAACTTCCTTTGGGGTAACCTTGGTGCATGTTCACCTGTTTACCTCACGTAGCTTTATAAATGGAACTGTCATGCTAAATTTAGCTTTTTGATCATGGCAAATATCACCTGTTCACCCTGTACTGGATATGTCACTTCGTATGGGAATAATCTTCACAAATATTTGCAGTGATCTATAAGAAGTGTATAATAAGATCTGCATTTACGAAAACTAGATATAAAATCGTAGTTTGGAAATGGTGGTTATAAATTATCCTTCCAGTTTTAGCCACGCTTTCTCTTAATAGGTGAAGGGATAAGATTAATATTCTGCAAACGTGCGAGGCCACAGACACAGTATTAATAGCATTCACACATTTACAGAATTTTATCGAAGCTTCAGAGGGCAGTAATATGCAAATATCCAGAGATTCTCCCCTCTGTTCACGCTGTCATCACCAAGCTCTTAAAAGCTTTGCAGTTGAGCTGATTGCAAAACGTCTGTCAAAGCACAATTTTCCATTTTGCTTTGTGACTTGACGCAGCCCTTGGAGAGACCACTAATAGCGTTAACGACAAATGCGGAAGTGGAGAGCTGACAGAGTTACTGGTAATTCAATCGTTTTCGTTTATTTTGAATATCTACAATCCGGTCCGATGGTAACAAAGGAGTATAGACGGTGTCTAACAATTGACATCTACGAAAGTCTTAGCAATAACAATATCGTTACGATGCTCGCGATTCGTTGAATGGTATGGAATATGGAAAATAGAATTTTAGCCCAAGGCCAGGCGCTGGGGCCTATGAGGTCATTCAGCGCTGTAACGGAAACTGATAATCGAAAGGTCTGAAAGGCGTAACAGGAGGAAAACCTCGCAGTTGCACTATGAAACAAATTGTTGGGAGAGAGTGGGAAGTAAGATGGAAGAAAGAGAATATGAACAGAGGTACAGTAAAAGGAATGAAAAAAGCTGCAGCTAGGGGCCGAAGGGACGCTGCTAAGAACCTTAAGTAATGCCTACAGCGCACCGTATGAGGGGCACTGACGGCACTACTCCCACTACGGAGTGTTGTTGAATGGTGACCCTGGAAGACTAATTGAACGAAATCTCTTATCAAAATGTGACTTGTGTCTAATTTAAAGGCTGGAAAATGTCGGTGATTCGGAAACAATTACTCCAGGAAATGGCAACGCGATGTGGCGGTACATCTGGAGAACATCGGGGAATGCGTGAATTTGGCGGACTCAGACTTTGACGAAAAGTGGAACCAGTGAACATTTAATTCCGCTAAATTCCGTTTTTATCGAAATAAACAGTTTCACTGTTGTTTCCCGTTCTCGATCCTGTCCTAATACTGAATATGCTTCCATTTTGTTGGTAGTTATTAAGAGAAATAATGTAATTAACAGAACTTTAAAAAAAAAAAATCTTCACTGTAGCTGATAAGTGTAACATTAGAAGACGGTTCGTTCCAGCATCGTGATATCACAGACATAAACCTCTGAGAGAGAGAGAGAGAGAGAGAGAGAGAGAGAGAGAGAGAGAGAGAGAGAGAGAGAGAGAAGAGAGAAAGCTTAGTTCCTGACCCATTCCTCTTACTAAGCATCTAAGCATCTTCCATAAAAACATCGAGTCGAGCAAGCGTTACAGGTCGGTAAAATATTGCAATGACGAGGTAACATGTCACGGCAATACCGTTCTTTCTCTTTTTCTCTCATAATGTTTTATCTTCATTTTCTGAGAAGACAGTAATAGGATATTTTGTCTTTCCTAACAAACTCCGTCACTGGTTATATATATATATATATATATATATATATATATATATATATATATATATATATATATATATATATAAAAAATATATATATATATATATATATATATATATATATATATATATATATATATATATATATATATATTATAAAGAAAGAAAGAAAGAGAAACAGACAGTGAGGGGAAAAATAAGGTATTCAAACTCTTTATTTTGTAATATTCAAACCTAACATTGCTCTATACCTTCCCACTTAATACAAAAAACAAAAATTAAAACTTGCAAACGAAAACCAAATAACTGTCATAATCCCTTTTCATTCGCAACCATTATGAAACGCTGGTATCATCATACCTACTGTAGATACCAGAAGGAGAGTTTTACATCTAATTAAGAAACGCCGATGACGGCGGAGAATCTAATTACTGGACGAACTTAGGAGACTGGCATTGACTCAATTCATTATCAGCTCGAGGAGATTCATATCACGCGTGGATTCTCCTTCATGACTCTTCACTAGGATATGGTCTGCAAACTCATCAGCAATAATTTATTGGGTGAGTTATGGCCTCCACTAATTATACCTGCGCAGTTATGCCTGCACAGTCGGCCTGCGCGGGCAAAACTGAACCCACTAACGTTCAGTTGTACCTGCGCAGTTATGCCTGTGCAGGCAAAACTGAACGTTAGTGGGTTCAGGTTTGCCCACACAGGCCGACTGTGCAGGCATAACTGCGCAGGTATAACTGATCGTTAGTGGCGGCCTTTACTTTGTGTACTGAAATTAAATATAGAATTTAGGCCAAGGGCCAAGCGCTGGGGCTTTTGAGGTCATTCAGCGCTGAAAGGGAAACTGATAGTGAGAAGGTTTGAAAGGTGTAACAGGAGGAAAACCTCGCAGTTGCCACATTATAAGAGATGACAGAGGTTGCAGCTAGGGGCCGAAGGGACGCTGCAAAGACCCTTGAGTAACGTCTACAGTGCACCACGTGAGATGCACTGACGGCGCTAACCCCCTACGGTGGTTGCTTCGAGTCGGAATAGGTGATATTAAGGGTTAACTTATATGCTGCGTAGATGCATTATAAGACGTTAAATCAGGTTACACAAACTTCAGTTCGAGAGGAAAGGAATATAAAATCTAGCCCAAAGACCAAGCGCTGGGACCTATGAGGTCATTCAGCGCTGAAAGGGAAATTCACAGTGAGAAGGTTTGAAAGGTGTAACAGGAGGATAACCTCGCAGTATCACTATGAATCCATTCTTAGGAGAGGGCTGAGGAAAGTAAGATGGAAGAGAGAGAATATGCACGGAGGTACAGTAAAAGGAATGAAAGGGGTTGCAGCTAGGGGCTCAAGGGACGCTGCAAAGAAACTTAAGTAATGCCCACAGAGCAGGTTTGCAAATTGCTTAGTAATGATTTATAGGGTAAGAAATATCGTTCCTAGGATATTAAGGGTTAGTTAACTTAAATCCTGTCCTGATGAATTAGGCCGACGCAGACTTCATTTTGAACGTCATTGAAGTGACATTATCAATACATGCAAGATTATCAGTCTGTCTCTCATAATGGAAATTTATTGTCCATAAAAAATATGCAGTGCTGATAAATCATAAGTTGATGCAGACTTCATTTTGAAAATCACTGAAGTGACGTGATCAATACACGTCTCCCTTGCAACGGAAAAAATATGGTCCAAGGTTAGAAGACCATTAAGAGATAATACTGGACAGGCTGAAATTAGGTACATGAAGAGTAACCTGAACAATAAATAATACTTTACAGAATTTGCTGACGTTGATTCCAAAGAATTTCAACATTCACGTCAACTGCAATGACCCCTTAACACAACTTCTGCAATCTAAATCGATCTGAGAGAATGTCTGTTATCCATCAGGAAATATTGACCGTAAATCCACCAGTAGGTCATGATTATTGTATGTATGTATGTATATATATACATATATATATATTTATAAATACATATAAATATATTAAATATTCATACATATATATATATATATATATATATATATATATATATATATATATATATATATATATATATATATATATATAATAAAAATAAAACAAAAGTCACCTTCTCAGACATGTTCAAAAGTACTGGCACACTTCGGGAACAAAGATATATCGATCTTTTCTCCCTAGAGAAATTATTCAATAAAAGGGTGATGATTGTGGATTTGTAAACGAGAATACTAAAAATATAGCCCATTAAACATCGCTTTTAATCCACCTATTTAAAAATAAAGATAATAATCCAACTCCTAACTTTCCATTCTTCGGAATCTTTAATCCAGGATGAATTTCCAAGACATTTGAAGTCTTAACCAGGGGAGATTATCTCAACTCTCCCTCAGGGTAAAAATAAGTAAAAAATGGCCGAAGTTTCTTCGGCGTGATCGAGGGTTTTCTGTACAGCGTATGATGTGCTGTATAAAAACTCTCAGCCACGGTCCACGAAACTCTCAACCGCGGCCCATGAAACTCTCAGCAACAGCCAGTGGTGGCCTGTGTTTGATGACTGTGGTGGATGATCAACATACCAATTTGCAGCCCTCTGGCCTCAGTAGTTTTTAAGATCTGAGGGCAGTAATGCCAAACGCGCGATCAAAACAAGTGCGCTAACTTTAACCTTAAATCAAATAAAACTCTCAGCCACGGCCCGTTGGTGGCCTGTACTGAGGCTAGAGGCTGCAATTTGGTGGGCTGTTTGATGATTGGAGGGTGGATGACCAACATACCAATTTGCAGCCCTCTAGCCTCAGTAGTTTTTAAGATCTGAGACGGACGGACGGACAAAAAGCCATCTCAACAGTTTTCTTTTGCAGAAAACTACAAAATTCCTTCGAAAGTTAACATCTCTTAAGTCCAAAGGTCACGGCTTTCATATGCATTCTGTTGTAATTTATCACATTGTCTGTTAATATTTTATATCAGCACAGAACGTTGAATTATAAATACAATATCTAAATCTATGAGAGTTATTTGAAAACTTTCTTTCCTTTTTAACCTTATGTCTCAAACTTTCTTTTATTTCCTTCTCCTTCTTTCATCATATGTTATTTTATATTAGCGCAGAACGTTGAATTATATATACGATACGTAAATAGGAGAAAATTATTTGTAATAAATTCTTCTTTGCTTTTACCCTTCTATCTCGAACTTTCTTCTATTTCATTCTCCTTCCTCTAACTCACCTCTAATTCGCTGCCGAACAAAAAGTTGTAAAGAGAGAGAGAGAGAGAGAGAGAGAGAGAGAGAGAGAGAGAGAGAGAGAGAGAAAGTTTGAAGATAGAAACTTTTTTGAAAACGTTTCTTTTTGATTGTAGTGATGTAAATCTTTCTTCCTTTCATTTCTTTATCTCGAACTTTCTATCATTTCATTCTCCTTCCTCAAACACCACTATCTGCTGCCGAACAAGAACTTGAAGAGAGAGAGAGAGAGAGAGAGAGAGAGAGAGAGAGAGAGAGAGAGAGAGAGAGAGAGAGAGATTATTTTTAAAAAATCTCTCTTTCCTTTTACTTCTTTATCTAAAACTTTCTTGCATTTCCTTTCCTTCCTCAAACTCACTTCTATTTGGTGGAGAGAGAGAGAGAGAGAGAGAGAGAGAGAGAGAGAGAGAGAGAGAGAGAGAGAGAGAGAGAGAGAGAGCTAAACTCCCAGTTAAGACCAGATGATCCTCTGGAAGTGGAAGCATTCTCACGATCACTTCAGCACTCGTGAGAGATCTCTTTTCTTCTTCTTCTCTTTTTCTCTCAAGGAGAGGACAAAGACTGGTGGTAATGACTTGCATTATTAGCATTCTCGTTTATAAATCCTTAATCATCACACTATTATTCAATCTTTTTTTCTGGGGAGAAAAAGTTTGATGTCATTATTTTCTTCGTGCAGTGGTTTCAAAAACGTCCGAGAACTTGACTTTTGTTTCATCATTTACTTGTGGTACGTTGTATACACACACACACACATACACACACACACACACACATATATATATATCCAATGTAGCACGAATGAACGCGTGCTTGAGAATATCATAAAGTCCACGTAAGAAGGTGAGTGAAAGCCGGGACTTTGAACAAGTACTATTCTAGTTTTTCTAGTTTCATTTTCATACTGAATACAGACGTAGTTGACAGAGCTTTATATACAAAATGAGAAAGGGGGCGGGGTTACAGTTTCATACATGAGGTGAGATCCAAAATGAAATATATGTTACAAAACAGAGAATTAATATTATACATGTACAAAGCTTGTAGCTTTCGTCCAACTGCTGTGGACGAAAGGTACGGGCTTTGTACATGTATATTTCTAATAAGCTATGTTTTGTAACGCTAACTTTATCGTGGATCTTACCTCACATTTCTAAGAAGTACGACATAATAAGTTTATATTTTATTTCATATATATATATACATACATATATATATACATATATACATACATATATATATATACATATATATATATTTATGTATAAATACATACAGAATCTACCAGATACATTAATTTTAATAGCCACAGTTACTTCTTAACTTGTTGCATTCCTTACACTTCTTTTTGAAGAAGCTCATCACACTATATAAGCCTATATCCTATTTAGATAAAACAAAAAAACTTTCATCATCCCTGGCAGGATTCGAACCCATGCACGAAAGCCGAGAAGTTAGGTAACTGTGGCTATTAGAAATACACACACTTTTTGGATACTCATCCACTTCCCTTACCTCCTGTTACTTAAAACAAATAAACATCATATCCTTTGGAAGCCTGATTATGACGCCAATGACTCTTCTGTGGGTTTGTTCCATATGAATGGGTTCATCTTTTGAATAATAATAATAATAATAAATAATAATAATAATAATAATAATAATAATAATAATAATAATAATAATAATAATAATATATATATATATAATAATATATATATATATATATATAATATATATATATAAATACATATATTTACATATTATATATATATTTATATATATATAAATATATATATATATGTATATATATATATATTGTGTGTGTGTGTGTTTTTTGTGTACGCGCTTGCAAGTGCGCATGCACGTATGTATGTGTGTAAGGAAAGGGGAGCATATTTCGTAAAACGGAGTAACAAGTACAGCCATGTATGAAAAAC